>NW_015168057.1:516493-540076 GCF_001447785.1 Gekko japonicus
TCCGTTTTCCCCACTGAAATCATCCCTCATTGTGCTGCTTTTCTCCTTGAAGGGGAAAATATACAGGAGCTTTTTTCGACTATACCTATACCATTCAAGATGGTGGATCCAGCTAGCTTTCCCCATCAGTCTTGCCCAAATCCGTCCCTTACAACAGCCCCCACCCACAAGGCTTTTGTCCATGAAGGTCCCATGGTAACCAGAACAAGACTCGTTTGGTAATCAAAGAGGACCCCTTCCTTCCTTCATCGCCAGTAAGAAAACCGGTTGGATCAAACCCAAGTTGTCTAGTCTTGGAGCTGAGGCTACCAAAGCACCAGCACTGACATCAGGGGAAGGGAATGACTGAAAATCCTTCCTGCCTCCATGATACCTTCATGTGCAATCAATTGAGAAGATTATTCCCAATCTCGGTGTGATCAAGAAGCCACTCTGCCTTAATTGTATAGCCTACTCACACAGATAATTCAATAGATAGCAACCAGCTCATATTAACCAGTTCTCAGTGGATTCACAAGGATGGTGAATTAAGGGTGTTAATCAATATCACACTCAAAAATACCCATTTCCTTTCTCTTGCAGGAACTGAACCCATGCATTGCCTCACCATTTTGTGTTTTCTCATACCATTTTCCAATTAAATGTACAACATTAACTTTTTTGTGTCTGCATTTAGTGTACATGTGACATATGAACTGTGTATATTGGAACCATGGAACAAATGCTGTGAAGAATGGCATAAAATAAATGAATCCAAAGCACTATTAACAAAAAAGGGGTAAAATAAAAGTCTCAAGGTAACATACAAAAGCCAAAATCAAGCTAGATGGCATTTCCGACATTCCTAGATTCTATGGTCACACTACAGTAAAAGTGAGGTGGAGAATCATATTGGGTTAGACCCAGAATAAACTGACAGTTTCCAGCAACTCCCCTTTCCCAATGCTGACCTCCTTCATGTCATGCCTTTAAGTCTCCTACGGCCCACAAGAAGCATTTCGTGGGATTGGTGGGCTGCAGTGGAGGGCGTGTGTGTGTAGAAAAGTTCCATTCTGCCAGTGGAAAATTGCATCCAACCGACTGTTGTGATCATTGGTATTAATAAAAATAAATAATATCACACAGTCGTAAATGACAACTCATTCTGCTTGCCGAAAATGCATAAACAGATTCTAAAATACGAAAATTCGTTTCTCGCGTACGTGTGCACCTACATTCACACATAATGGGATTGTTTGGATGTGCGTATATGATAAAACAACTGCTTATACAATCAAATGTACACACATTCCTATATTGTATACATGAGGCTAAGACATAGTTTGGTATATCCTCTGACATAGTTATTTTCTGAGAAATGATCTGCAATTTTTTTCAGAAAACGAGAAAAAAAAAATCCTTGTGAGAAATGCATAGAGGTTAGATGTGGTGAAGCAAAGATTAGTAGGAGAAAAATGGAAAAGACGGATGGCTTAGATCTCTGCTGGAAGGTGATAATGTCACACCAGCCCTCACAATTTCAGCACATCGATGGTGGAATTCTTAGTCTCAGTCTGCTCTGTAATACACAAAGAGGTACGTTCTGGCAGTGTAACAAAAGCCAATGTGGGTGGCAAGGTAGCTGCAAATTTAAGCATGAATGCTCTGGATGTGGGGGCTTGCACCTGATTACCAGATGCTTCAAGCAGATGGCCAGGGAGAAGAGAGAACAGGGCTCCTAGTAGCTTCGATAGGGTTATGGAAAGCACCAACTCTTCTGAGATCAGCAATAATCCGTCCCTGGCCGCAAATGTAGGAAGGCAGACTACGCTATACAGATAACTTAACACACGTCCTGCTGATCTTCCTTAGCTTCTTTTTGCAGAAGTTAAAAGACAACCAATACACATGTACCTGATTCTGGATGAAAAGCAGTTACAGTGATTGGACAAAACCCAAATGGAGTGAAAAATTATGCAGTCGATTTTGTCCCTTGATTAAGGAACGGTAAACGTATATTACTCCAGTATGTCCCTCTAGTGTGGTTTGCAATCCCAAACGGACCAGCTTTACCAAGATATGGGATTACTTTGAGCTCATTGGAGCATTCTGAGAATTTTGGGACTGGCCTGTAGGCATTATTATGACAAGCAGCCACAACGAGGACTGTGTAAAGAGAAGACATTAGAAGATCATGCAGAAAATGATTTTATAACACTCCTTGCTTGTGAGATTACATTAGTTTACCCTCCCTCTATGTTCATACATTTAATAACTGTATGCCGAGTGATGAATTCAAGCCGAATGACAAGATCACAAAGTTAACTTGTGTTTATAAGAATGAGGCACCATGGACAAATAGCAGGGAGGTTTATACACTAGAATTACATGAAACCACCAAATAAGAGTTCTAAGGAGCTTGGTCCAAAGCGTTTTCGTCTAACAAATTATATCACAAGAACTGTGTGTGGTTTTTTTTCAGTTACAAATGTTCTCCGTGGCCACACCTGTGGCTACAATTGCACTGAAAAGTACCCAACAAATGGTTAATGGGTAAACTTTGGCATCGGTATCTGTAACCAGTACACCATGATACCAATGTGTTCTGTCTTTGTTCAACCTATATTCCTCCATGTTTCTAGGGATGCCATTCCCCAGTTGGGGGCGTGAGATCCCCTGATTTTCGAGCTTCCTCCCTGCTGCCAGCCAACTGGCCAGCAGGAGGGGAATCCCGCCCCCAAAGATGCTGTAATGACATCACACGGAAGTGACATCATCATATTGGTGACGCCGTGTGGCAATGCTCTGTTTTTGGGGGCAAAACTCTAGGCCAACCATAGAGTTTTGCCCAAAATATCAGAGCATCACTGTGCGACAACACCAACATAATGGCGTTATTCCGTGTGATGTCACTACATCACACGCACCTCATGGGCTCCCCCCACTCCTGGAAAGTTCTTCCCCTCCCCCGTACCGATCCGACCTGGCAACCCTACATGTTTCCAAATACACCCAATCATTTCGGCACATGATTACATTGCTGAGAAGAGTTCACACAGTGAGAACAATGGCTGACTATGACTGACGGTGCAGTTATTCCAGCTGAAGGCTAACCAATTTTAGTAAGCTGATCCTGGAGTACGACTCCAGGTCAGTTTATTAGCTGATGGAGCACGCTAGATTGTAAACCTCAGTTTGGAAAGCAACCATGAGATTCTGCCTCCCCACTATCAAAATACACCAACAACAGAACAGCAGCAGCATCCTAAGAAGATTGACACCTTTCTAAGCCCACTGAAGTCAATGGGCTTAGAAAGGCATAACTCCGCTAAGGATGGCACTGGAAGTCTTTTACCAGAAAGACGAAATAAGACAACCAGTTATTATTGACTTGTCTTTTTTTTGGGGGGGGGGTGTTCTGATTATTACACTGCATATTCGTTCCCCCCCCCGAACAAATAATTAACAGACACCTGTGCTGTCATTTAATAATTAGGCAAGACACAGTCTAAAGAAAGCCACTGTGGGGAAATAAACTGAACCTTTAACTGCAACGGTGGTATATCTCACAGAACAAAAAGGTTTAAGTCTCAAAGGTTCTGTAAGGAAGACGGAGTAGTACTGAGCAGGGTTCTTTATTAAAAAATAAAAAACTTTTCTTTTAACAAGTCCTGATTCAATCCTGAAACGAATGTGTTTCAAAATGGCTGGTGCCCCAGTAGAACTTTGAAAGCCTGAACAAACTCCTGAAGGTGTTTCTTTGCCAGCCGCCCCTACGGTGCCAGCTTTTTCACAAGCGAACAGCTTGTATCTCCATGAAAACCAATGGATGGAACAAATTGTATTAAATTATGTAAAATGATACTAAAAAGCACCATCGAGTAGTTAAGGCAAAATATTTAAAAATAAGAGGGGAAACCTTGCTTAATAAATATGTTGGAATCTTTTTCGCTGAAATCAGGATATGGTAAAGAGGAATAATTTGTTGTTGTTGTTTTAACGGAATTTTTAAAAAGAAAGGGCGACTCTTAAGGCTGTGACCAAGAAATTTGATTTATCTTTTCAGGGGGCAGGCCAGCATATTTCTTTCATGAATCTGGCACCTGTGAATTATTTAGACTTCCCGATATTTTAAGAAATCTCGTCTTCATGAATCTGAGCATAACCTTTTGACAGTACCACATCATCCCTCCCTATCACTCCATGGGAGCTGTCAGTACAAAACCCATACCCAAACGTCCTCCCTTTTCACATTCAGCCATTTTTTTTAAAAGGCAAGAGAGTTTATAAATAACTGCAGTTAGCACCATCTTTGCCTATGATTAAGTATACCGTGGACACCCCTGTGAAATATATTGCTGTGCTTGTTTGGGGATTGTTCCGATAATATTGGCTGATAAGATGTTTAAAAACTGCTGATTTTTCGCATCCACCACAATTAATCCCAGAACAAAATACAGCTCTTTCGGCATCATCATGGGTGGAGAGAGAGAGTGAGAGAGAGAGAGAGAGAGAGAGAGAGAGAGATGGAAACTTTGAATAGTTTTTAAACAACACCAGATTGACAGAGAGCATGGAGCAAAACTCTCTATGGTGTCCATGCTGCCAAATTTTGCCACACTTGGTTGAATCAGCACCTAAATTGTGTATGAGTTGAAAGAGCAGACTCACCACTACCATTTAAGGACATATATAAAACCAAAACTTGGGCAAATATTTTTAAGACAGGTAATTATGCAAAACTGTCATTTGACATGATCTAGCTGGCAGGAAGAGAGAGGCTGATTTCACACTAGAGCTGCCTCGATGACCCGTGGCTTCGCCCGATTTCCTCCGCAGTTTCGTGATCCTCAAAAAACAGGATCACGAAACTGCGGGGGAAATTGGGTGAAGCCGCGAGTCAAATTGCAGCCCCGCAGCTTCGGGTGTGAAATTGACCAGTAGTATCGGGGCAAACGGCGGCGCAACATCGAGGCAGCTCTAGTGCGAAATCAGCCAGAGACTCCTTGATGACCTTCTGTAGTCAGTTTGCTAGACACTTTGCGGCTAAAAATCTCTTGCATCCTTACTGACGGACTCTACATTAGCAGTGGTAAGGTAAAATGATGTCAGGGTGCCAGCTTGCCAAGTCGACTGTGATAATATACAGTTTATTTGCTCTGAAGAGGTGGACAGGAAATATGAAACTGGCCATCACCATATGAAATATGAAACTGGCCTTGGAGAGCCAGTGTGGTGCAGTGGTTAGGAGTGTGGACTCTAATCTGGGAGAACCAGGTTTGATTCCCCACTCCTTCAGCTGTTGGTATGACCTTGGGTCAGTCACAAGTTCTCTCAGAGCTGTTCTCTCAAGGGCAGTTCTCGTGAGAGCTCTCTCAGCCCCAAATTCCTCACAGGGTGTCTGTTGTGGGGAAGGGAAGGGAAAGGAGATTGTAAACCACTCTGAAACGCCTTCAGGTAGTGAAGGACGGGATATAAATCCAATCTCTTCTTCTTCCCTCCAGGTTGCTTAAATCTGCTGACTTGAGGGCTGGTTGACCAGGTCCAGGAGGCGGTCAAAGCCTCTGTGAGACAGGAAGTGCCCCCGAGTCGTGAACCAGGCTGTGGTACACCTACTCCTGGAAAATAACCTAATCTGGCCCTAAGGGATTTGACTAACTTTCTTCCAAACATACCATTCTTGGGCAGGGTGACTTTATGAGTGGTGGCTGGACATCTTCAAGAATTCCTGGGTGAAACAGATAGTTTGGATCCTTTGACTTCAGCCCTAGTTCTGGGATCCAAACATCCTTGGATTCATTTTGTAGGGATATCCGCAATCCTACTGGCTTAAAAAAACCCTCAAGGATGATCCATGGGTGAATGGGGCTGACAGCATGAAGAAAATGAACCTGTGTTGGATCCAGTTCCCTCCCGATTTTCTGAATGAGCAGAAGACACTTCCTGCTTGCACGGGGGAGGAGTCAGAACCAATGTTCCCTCTAAGCTGTGGAGTCTTGTGAGCAGAGGTCATTTTGGGGGGGAAAGTGGGGGAACGCAGTTCCCACGGGTGAGGTGCAGGGGGCGGGGCACATGATGAAGCCCCGCCCCCTGCTTCCGGCCGCCCCGCTTCCAGCCCTCATTCAGCCAGGAGAAGGCAGGAGAAGAGGGAAGGTAAGTTGCTTCCTCCCAGCCTCTCCCCACCCCTGCCTGCCTGGGGCCAGGGAGGTCCTTGCCGGGGCTTCCTCGCACTCCCGCTGGCCTTGCAGGTCCACCGCCGGGCCCCTGATGTCAGGGGGTGTGGCATATGCTAATGAATTATGATAATGCGTTCCCCTAGCTCTTTTTCTACGAAATGACCCCTGCTTGTGAGCAAAAATTCTACTTTGTGAGCTACTGGCATTAAAGTAATGAGCGAGCAATTTGGCTACTGCATCAGTTAGGTTGCTCTGGAGCAGTCCTTCCTGAGCTAAGACAAAAATCTGTGAGTCGGAGGCTAAAAAACTGTGAGTTAGCTCACACTAACTCAGCTTAGAGGGAACACTGAACAGTCATGGATTACTCTCTCCAGCTTTGACCTCCAGCCTACACCCCACACTGTTCCCTTAGTCCCACAAGCAACTCTTTGGGGAGCAGGGGAGCTACAGGAAAGGGAAGGTGAGGAAAGGTCTGTTTTGTGAGTGGAGCCCTACTTTTATTTTACGGAGGCTACTCCCTGTGGATTTCCAAAAGAGGAGAGCGAGTTTTATCCCGGCGGTAATGTTTGACCCCCTCCCCCCTTCACCCAATCCCCAAAAGCTGTAAATTTTGACATTTAGACTTGAAAATTCTTTTCTGCATGATTCATTTCTTGGTGACAGCCTGGCCTTGTGAACTGGAGCAGCCGAAGATTCGGAGCAAGAAGTGCCACTTGGTGACATATAGGTAAGTGCAGGGTGCAGAGGGAGGAAACTGCCCTCTTACAATATGTAAAAATAATCCTCATCTGTTCTTGCAAACAGAGAGGTGTAAAAGCTCACCGCACTGAATAAAGAGAAACTACATCCTGCGAGAGAAACCTATTTTCGAAAAGGCTATTAAGAGGTGTGAAAAGAAAGCTGCCTATTAAGCTTCTAAAGAAAAGTGTCAGTGCTTACACCACCAAATACTGAGTGACCCATTTTGGGTAGTTGGCATAAGGTCAGATCCAACCATCAGACTAGACAGCAGGCTGGGGGGGGGGGAGACTGTTCCGGTGTTAACGATGGAACTTTGAACAACCGAGTGCTCAAACACTGGAGACGAAAACAGAACTTGTCTAAAGAGGATGGGCTTGTGTCCTCTAAATTCATCTTCATCTGGTTCATTGTTTATTTGTTCTGTTGCAGTGTTCTATCAATACACACCGGTGATGTGCAGGAGGAAAGGATGCAAATGAATGGAAGGCAAAGAAAACCACCACAAACGGCACCATGCACAGTGCCCCGAATTTCGAAAATGGAATGATGGATCAGTGCCAGGCCAAGGGACAACATGGCAGAGCATCGGCTAAGGCTGAAGCCCTGGCAGAGGGCTCACTGTCCACCACAGACACCCCCACCCATGTGCTGCCACCAGGAACAAATTGCCCTACAGGTTCCTGCAGTGTGGCGAGCTCCCAGTCCAATCTTGCACAATGCAAACGGCACCTGGCGGTGCACCATACTTTCTGCCCTGCTGGCAAATAATGAGGCTTAAAGGAGCATGCGAGTATGGTGCTTGTCTCAATTTTTCAGAAGGATGAGTGTGGGCATGCACGCGCAACAGCAGGGTATACTTAGCATGGGCGTGGGGAGCATTGAAAAGCGCCTTGCCAAGGAGAAATTTCAGTGTAACCTGCACTATAACACATCACCAGAACGAACAAGAAGGGACAGAAATCAATGATATTGTACACAAGCCTCTTTCGTATCATAAGTTTTAAAAAGCAATATATTTGTAACGTTGGCAGCAATCATATCACCCCATCTGGATTGTTTTCGACACTTAGCAACTCTGAATCGCCTGGTCTTGTTTTTGAAGTGAAATTTAATCTTTATTTCTTAATTTTGGATACTTCTATGTCACCTCTTCGGAGTCTGAGTCCTGCTCGTGGAGGCTTGCAAATAGAAGCACAGCTTTAGGCATTATTCTCCTCCCCGCCTCGAAAAAGTCCCAGTTTTGCACTGACCAGTACGCATAACAATCCTTCAGCTCTTTTTCATTTTTTTCTGATCCCTCTATGATTAATTAATGTGGCAAAACATGGCGAAAAAGCGACTCTGATGTTTGCGGCCACAAGTGCAATTGTAGATTTTTTTTACCTGACACCTTACTAATGCAAAGAAGAAGAAGAAGAGGAGGAGGAGGAGATTGGATTTATACCCCACCCTTCACTACCTGAAGGAGTCTCAGAGCGGCTTACAAACTCCTTTCCCTTCCCCTCCCCACAACAGACACCCTGTGAGGTAAGTGGGGCTGAGAGAGCTCTTTCCAGAACTGTCCTTGAGATAACAGCTCTGACAGAACTACGGCTTGCCCAAAATAATCCAGCAGCTGCAAGTGGAGGAGTGGGGAATCAAACCCAGTTCTCCCAGATTAGAGTCCGCACACTTAACCACAACACCAAAAATACATACCAGTAAAACACTGCACCAAAAAGAATCCTCCTGCAATCTTATATACATAACATCTCACCAAACCTGCTTTTTTTGAAAAAAAAAATTTAATTTCAACTTAAACAATACACAAACTTTCATGGTTGTCAACAACAATATTACACAGCAAGGTAACTGCACAGATTTATACAAACTTCAATGTTCCTAAAAAGTATTATGATGTTTTTCACCACATGTAATCTATTTTGAAGTTTGTATAAACCGGCTTTTTGAAGTGCTTTATTCACACACAACAGTCATGCAAAGTTGGGAAAGATGCAAATGACCCGAAGGAGCCAAAACTGGAGCAAATGGCACATGTTCTGGTTCCAGAGTTAAGTTTTGTATTCTTCTGGTTAAACTGAAATTAAGGAGGAGTGGAATTGATCAAAGAGAGAAATCTCAAAAGACTAAAGGAACGACACCCGGGAAATTGACCCCTGTTTGCTTCCTTCATGCCCCTCAGTGTGGAAAACTGCACACCTGTTCATCCTCAGGTAAGAATATATTCACAGTGTGACATGCAGGGCTTTTTTTGTAGAAAAAGCCCAGCAGGAACTCATTAGCATAATAGGCCACACCCCTGACAGCACAGCTCATTAGCATATTAGGCCGCAACCCCGTGTTACCAGAAATGTGGTCATTCAGCGACACGCACCTTTTGCTTCTTATTCTGTTTACCTTGTTTGTTGTCAAAACCCAGGCCTTTTTTTTGTAGCAGGAACCCATTTGCATGTTAGGCCACACACCCTGAATGTAGCCAATCCTAATGAGTTTCTGCTGTTAGGTGTGGCCTACTATGCTAATGAGTTCCTGCTGGGCGTGGCCAACTCGGGAGCCAGCCGGAACTCCGTTCCTGTGCGTTCCTGCCCAAAAATAGCCCTGGAGACATGCAAGTATGCAGAACTGGACACAAAGGTAACTGTCTTAACACACTGGGCTTTTTGAGATCAGCTGTGTACTTGGAGATGGACCTAATTTTTCTCCCTGCTGAGATCCAAACAGTTTATACTCGGGGGGGGAGGGTACACAGTCTAGCAGTGACCAAATAAACAAGTAGATTATTTAAGCAATGCTCAGAGAAAAAAACAAGCTTTATATAACTCTGGTGGGCAAGTGGGAGCCCGGCAAATCTTCTCTCACTCCCTTAAAAAAAATAATGAAAACGTACGCAACATGTTGACTTTTTGTCCTTGTAAAAGTTACCATATGCTTTGGTATGTAATCATTTGCCACAGTGGAAATTAGACTCTGAATACAAGGGCTTTCTTTTTTTTTTAAAGGCTATATTATTAAGTGTAATTAAAGGCACCTTGGCTGACGTCTAATCCAAGTGAGAATCTATGCTGGGGCGATTGGTTTGTGCTGAGGATCATGAGGGAAGGAGTCAACGTGCTGCTATTTTCTTTTCTTTCACCCCTTATTTTTTTTCTCCTATGGAGCTGTTTCTGAGGAGAGCTGCCGGCTTCAGTTCCCAGATTCAGTTGGTCGGTGTTGCAGTAGGGCTCTCAGAGCTTGGCTCTTGGCTCTACAAAATGGCACCAGACGGGGGCACCAGTCAGGGGGTCTCCGCTCCAGCTGTGAAATATTAAAGGCTGCTGAGGCATCATCGGTCCTCAGAGCCCCACATCCCAGGGTGCAGATACTCCCCTAGGCATTTGTGATCCCCCCCCCCATTTTCCTGACCGCGACTACCAAACCTAACTACCTCTCTCTTCAAGTTCTGATGACCTAGATTTTCATAGGAAGTTTCATAGGAAGTTGCCAAAAAGTATGCAATTTTTAAAGTGTTTTTTTTTTGCCCCCCCTTCCCCCTCCATATAAACATCAGACGAACATGTATTCACTCTTTGGAGCTATCGACAATGAAGAAGTACATATCCCAGCATGCTCCAAAGATCTTATGGAGCAGTGGCCAGTTTCCCACTAAACTGTCTGTCTGTCTGTCTGTCTATCTAATCTATCTATCTAATCTATCTATCTGTCTGTCTGTCTGTCTGTCTATCTATCCAGGGCTATTTTTGGGCAGGAACGCACAGGAACGGAGTTCCGGCTAGCTTCAGAGTTGGCCACGCCCACTACAGCCAAAACTTCTGTGTGCCTGGCTACAGAGGGAAGGCCTGGAGAGCGACCCCCCCCCCGGCAACTCCAAGGCAGGTGGGCCGGGGGGGCTTTGGAAGGATCCCCGTGCCTTCCCCAGCCTGTCCAATGGCTAGTTTGCCCGGGCTCCCCGCAGCCGCAGGGCACCCAGGCAAGCCAAAGGAAGGCAGTTTAAACTGCCTTCCCTCCCCTTCATGGGGGGCTTGTCCGGGCTCCCCTCAGCTGTGGGGTCCCCAGGCAAGCCGATGGAAGGCATGGGCTGCACTGTCAGGGGTGTGGGCTATTATGCTAATGAGTTCCTGCTGTGTGTATATCTATCTATCTATCTCTCTATCTATCTATCTATCTCTCTATCTATCTATCTATCTCTCTATCTATCTATCTATCTCTCTATCTATCTATCTATCTCTCTATCTATCTATCTATCTCTCTATCTATCTATCTATCTCTCTATCTATCTATCTATCTCTCTATCTATCTATCTATCTCTCTATCTATCTATCTATCTCTCTATCTATCTATCTATCTCTCTATCTATCTATCTATCTCTCTATCTATCTATCTATCTCTCTATCTATCTATCTATCTATCTAGTGTGTCTATATCTGTCTGTCTACCAATCATCTGTCTGTCTGTCTGTCTGTCTATCTATCATTTCCTTGGATCCCACATAGAATTTGTATGCAGGTATGCAGGGGTGGGTGAGTGATTTTTGCCAATTTGGTCTCCCACAGTAGCTCCAAGTGCCCCTCCAGTAGGGGGGGCAATAACAGGGGTTTTTTGGGGAGGGGGATGAGATGGTCTCCCACAAGAGGATGGGACCACCACCTTGCATCTGTGGAAATTCTACGCAAGATCCAAGCCTTCTTCCTTTTTGCTATACCTTTTCCTCTCCCCCATGTAGTGTTTTCCCCCCATTCCTCCCAGTGTTAAAAAGTGCCCCCCATTGGTTTCTTTTCCAAACGGGGATGCTTTTCCAAAGGGGATAACGATATGGGGGGGGAGCTTCTTTAGGGTTGCCAGCCTCCAGGAGGGGACTGGAGATCTCCCGGAATTACAACTGGTTTCCAGGCTACAGAGATCAGTTCTCCTGGAGAAAATGGCCGCTTCGGAGGGTGGACTTCATGGCATTATATCCCACCGAAGTCCACCCCACCCCGGTCCCCAAAGACTGCCCTCCCTGGGCTCCACCCCCAAACCAACAGGATTTTCCCAACGCAGAGCTGGCAACCATGTTTAAATGCAACCAGGGGTTGCATTCTCCCCCCCCCCAGTTAAAATGAAAACAACTTTTTCCCGAAGCAGGAGAAGAAGCATCTCAGGGGTGGAAGGAAGAGCCTCTCTCATCCTCTCGCCACCCTCGTATTTCTCTTGATAAAAAAGCATCACCAATGACTGCATTTGGGAAGAAAAGGTCTTTTCAAAGGGTCAGTTGAACAGCTAAGGACAATATACCTCAAAACGCCCTTGCAATACTGTGCCTTTTTTTTTTTTTTTACTGCTGCCTCCAATATTGGGCATAACAATCCGGTCAGTTCTGATCATTGCAGGCCCATTCTCTGTCTTCAGGTTGATCAGAAAACAAAACCAGACATCCAGGTGACATACCAGCCTCCCGCCCTCTCCTCCACCTGACTCTACTGCAACCCCCCTCCAAAAAAAAACAACTAGGCTTGTGTATTGGATATGATTCAAAAAGAATAATTAAAGTCCTACACGGACACATCACTGCCTCTAGGCAGACCTTTTATGTTATTTTGCATTCTGCAAGTCACTCAAAAGCATGGCAGCTGAGAAATGGGGTTGAACTAAAATAAGGCAAAGAACACAACGGACAGGGGTCGTTTCGTAGAAAAAGAGCTAGGGGAACTCATTAGCATAAATCATTAGCATATGCCACACCCCCTGACATCACCGGAAGTGTGTCATAAGGCCACACCCCCTGACATCACTGGACGTGTGTCATAAGTCCACACACCCCGCCCCCAACGGTCCCGGCCGCCGGCCTTGCAGCTCCACTGCTGAGCCCCATTAGGGGCCCGGCGGTGGTTTTGCAAGGCCGGCGGGAGTGCAAGGAAGCCCCGTGAAGGCCCTCCCTGGCCCCAGGCAGGCAGGGGTGGGGAGAGGTAGGGAGGAAGCAACTTACCCTCCCTCTTCTCCTGCCTCCTCCTGGCTGAATGAGGGCCGGAAGCGGGGCGGCCGGAAGCAGGGGGCGGGGCTTCGTCATGTGCCCCGCCCCCCGTACCTCACCCGGGGGAACTGCGATCCCCCCCGAAATGACCTCTAACAATGGAGATAGATCGATATATGTATCCCAGCATGTTCCAAAGATCTTATGGAGCAGTGGCCAGTTCCCCAGGGCCAGGGGCCAGGCACATGCAACAAGCCCCACCCCCTGCTCCCAGCAGCCCTCATTCGGAGCAAGGAGCAGCCAGGTAAGTTGCAGAGCCCCCCCCAGCTCCCCTGCCCAAAACAGCCCAGTGGCACCTTTAAGACCAAGTTTTATTCAGGTACAAGCTCTTCCTCCTCTGCGAGGGCAGATCTGCACGTTCCCCCCAACCCAATAGCTAGCAATCCGAAACAGTCCAGTGGAGCCTGAGCGGTGGGTGTTGCCTTCGGACACACTTCCGGTGATGTCAGGGGGTGTGGCATATGCAAATAAGTTATGCTAATGAGTCGTGCTAATGAGCTCCTGCACCTCTTTTTCTACGAAATGACCCCTGTATGTATGTATGTGTATGTGTATATATATATATATCTTGTCCAATTTGCTGATACCCCTTTTGACAGCTCAGCATGGCTGCTCTAGTGCAGGCCCGTAGCTACAGTGGGGCGTCTCAGGGCCTGCCCCCCCGACTTACTGCCAAGCCCCCCCCCGACTTCCCATCTAGCCCAGGCCCCCTAACTTCAAATTTTTTATTTTATTTGTGGTGCTACCTTGGGAGGGGTGTGCCCCCAACTTATTTAAAGGTTCCCCAAATTCAAAAATCCTGGCTACGAGCCTGCTCTAGTGCCACAAGCACATGGTGACATTTTAAAACTGTGGGGGGCCATGTGATGCAAGCCATTAAAGAACTGTGGGGACATGCTTTGGGACAGGGTGAAAGATTAAGAAGGACTCGGAATTATTTTGTAAAAGATGGACATTTTGCTTGACAGATACAGTTGGTGGGGAAATGGGAATGTTAAATAGCCTTCAGTGGCGATTCTGTGTATTAAAATCTCTTAAATACGACCAGGTAAATTAGGGGCGCCCTCACCTAGATAGCTCAGGCTAGCCCTATCTTATCAGATCTTGGAAACTAAGCAGGTTTGGCCCTGGTTAGTATTTGGATGGGAGACCACTGTTGTCGTAACTCAGGGGGGACTTGATGAGGGGGGAGGACAGAAAATACACTTTACGAGCGTTGCACTGGAGGCATTTGCACTGATCCTGCGGCGAGGCTCATTGTGGAAACTGGTCGATAGACCTTGACTCCTGAAACGTTAACAATCTGACGACTCGTGATCTCGTGATCAATCGCAGCTGGAATTAACGACTCTCTCCCACAAGATGCTTCAAATCTCGGAAGCTAAGCAGGGCTGACTCTGGCAAGTACGTACTTGGAAGGGCGACCTCCAAGGAATACCAGAGGTGGGACACAGAGGCAGGCTAATCAAGCCACCTCTCTGAAAAATGTCCAAGCCCCCAGTAGGGGTCACCAGAAGTCAACCACGACTTCCAGGCAAAAAAAAACAAACACACTTTTTAAAAACCTACTAACCTACTTCCAGACACATATCTTGGTAGGTGAGACAGAAAGGGTGGTAAAACTGATGACCATCTTCCCCACCCTAAACGAGATGCATAATTTGAACGATGCGTTTCCTGAGAAAACCTCCCCTCCCCTTGACTTAACCTCATCCACACCCAGTCACACCTTCCCTCATCCATTCCCCCTAATGAGCGCTATTCACACAAGCCAATAGCTTCTCCCATCCTGTACTCAAGGGTCATCAAGAAGCCATTAATGCCCATAGTCTAAGTCAGGTAACCCAATCACGGGTTTTCCAAGGTCTTTGTCCACCTCTGAAAAATGAATCAAGGTATTGTTTGGGGGCAAGCATGTCAGACAGCCCCAGGGGGAATTTTTCCTATAACTGCCAGCACTCTGCTGCAAAACACTGTGTGTGTGCTCTTGGCTCCGTAAAACACCCCATACACACACACACTCTGTGTGTGGGCACTCCTCTCTTCGTGAAACGCAGACCGTTTCACTGACCTCCACAGATTTCTTCTTCTGGACTGGTAAATATTGCCTCTCCAAAATTTATTTTCCACTATTCCCTTATCTTCCTTTTAGCCAGCTTGCGCATTTTCTGTGTGTTTTGTGTGCATGTTTTGCTCCTTTATTCTTTTTATAATAAAACACCTTTCCTGTTGAACGACAGCCTGGTTTATTTTGAAAATTCTCTAAGGGAAAATCCTGGTATACATAGGTGGAGGTTCTCAGTTACCCATCTCTCGCTTGTCTCCTTCCGCACTAATTCCCCCAAGTAATTAGGAGACCTTCCCTTTGGGTAACAGGGGGACATGACAGAGGTTTATAAAATTATGCAAGAGGTGGAGAGAATGGACAAAGATAAAATTTTCTCACTCCCCCAAAGAACTAGAACTTGAGAATATGCAATGAAGCTGACGAGCAGTAGGTTCAGGATGGACTAAAGGAAATACTACTTTATACAGAGAGTGATTAAAATGTAGAATTCGCTGCCAGAGGATGCAGTGATGGCCACAGGAATAAACAGGTTTAAAAAGAGATTAGATAGATTCATGGAGGATGTCTATCAATGGCTACTAGGGGAACCTCCATATTTAGAGACAGTCAACCTCTAAATCCCTGTACCAGAAGACAACATCAGAGAAGGCCTCAGCCTCTATGCCCTGTTGCTGGACCTCCAGAGGAACTGGCTGGCCACTGTGTGAGACAGGACGCTGGACTAGATAGACTACTGGTCTGATCCAGCAGGGCTTTTCTTATGTTCTTAAGTGCTCGAGTATTCCCTTGGTCTCAACATCACAATGTCCCAGACCAATCAAAGGATGTTGCAGTTCACTACTATATATATTTAATTCAACACCCTTGATATTAGTTGAAAGGCCTGGCCCTTGGCTGGCAACCCTAAATCACAGTCTACCTAGACTGGCCTAGCTTGAGAAAAAAGGGGCAATCAATATATTTATGATTCTATTTTCTTGAGAATAAAATTTCCAGCGAAGCATTTGATAGATGACTCTTGGTAATGAAAGAATAATGCACCTGACCTCCAATTACACATGGAAATATTTAAGTGTTTCACATCAGTGTATAGTGGCATGTTAAAAGGAGACAATTTCAGGGGTAATGGTTAACTGGTAGGAAAGAGTAAGAGTTCATCACTACGGCAATGCTTTCCAAACTTTTGATGGCTAAGAAAAGAAATCCTCCTGCACTACTGAAAATAGCAGACATGTTTCACTCAGCTTAAAAAAAAAATAGACATCATTCTTATTTCCCATATTAGAGCATTCAAAGAAGTGCACTTCTCTTGTCATTGCAATTCTTACAACGGCCCTCCAAGGTAGGCCTAGTGTTATACTCTCCATAGGGAGCCGAGAGAGAGAAAGAGAGAGCAGTTTTCCCAAAGCCACCAAGAGAATTTGAAGCTGGGATTTCAACCAGTAACCTACCAGATCACAGCTCATTCTGTTAAGGCAGCAATGCTAAACAGATCTACTCAGAAGTAATCCCCATGTTGTTTAATGGGGCTTACTCCCAGGCAAGCATCCTTAGGATAGCAGCCACTTGTGTGTGCCTATTAGGTGCTACCAAGCCTCTTCCGACTTCTGACCTATGACGGCCATAGGAATGAATGACCTGCTAGAGATCCTATCATTAACAGCCTTGCTCAGGACGTGCAAAGTGAAGGCCATGGCTTCCTTTACCGAGTCAATCCATCTCATGTTGGCTCTTCCTTTTTTCCTGCTGCCGTCGACTTTTCCTAGCGTTATTGTCTTTTCCAGTGATTGCAGCCTTAGACACTACAATGCACCCAATCCTTTACTGAACAACTGCCATGTTTCAGAAGTGCCCACATCCTGATCCTTTTTTTTTTTTTTTTGGGCACTGTTCTGAGAATGAATCATAGAATCACAGAGTTGGGAAGAGCCATGCAGGCCATCTAGTCCAACCCCCTGCTCGATGCAGGGTCAGCCTAGAGCAGTGATGGCGAACCTTTTAGAGACCGAGTGCCCGAACTGCGACCCAAAACCCACTTATGTATTGCAAAGTGCCAACATGGCAATTTAACCTGAATACTGAGGTTTTACTTTAGAAAAAACAACTCATACATTAAGTTAAGATGATCCAAACAAAGTAAGGAAAGCAATCCCAAATGCTTTCATTTACTTAAAATTATTTGGCAGAGAATTTGACACTTTAATGATGGCCTGGGCCTGGCTGGGGCGATGGCACGCGTGCCCACAGAGAGGGCTCTGAGTGCCACCTCTGGCACCCGTGCCGTAGGTTCGCCACCACTGGCATAGAGCATCTCTGACGAGTGTTTGTCCAGCCGCTGCTTGAAGACTGCTGCGAGTGACGGGGAGCTCACCACCTCTTCCCTAGGCAGCTAATTCCACTGTTGCACAACTCTTACTGTAAAGAAGTATTTCCTAATGTCCAGCCGGTTCCTCCCCACCCTTAATTTAAACCCATTAATGCGAGTCCTCTCCTCTGCTGCCAGCAGGAAAAGCTCCCTGCCCTCCTCTAAGTGACAGCCCATCAAATACTTAAAGAGAGCAATCATGCCCCCTGATTGGAAGGAATCATATCATGGACAGTGACATCTAGAGGCATCCTTGTCTGAGCCAGTAGCTCTGCTGCTTCTCTTCATGAAGAGTATCTCCCATCCTGCTTCCTTCAAAGAAAACATGGCTACCCTAAAAATGTAACAAAATAAGAGGAACCACGATAGATGAGACCAAAAGTTCATCTATATCAAGGAATCTCCTTCCAACAGTGGCCTGCCAGATGCCCAAAGAAGCCCACAAATAGGACACACAGGAAACAGCCCTCACCTGCTGGTTGCTTCCCAGCATTAGGGGCATTCAGCCTCTCGTTCAGGTATGACTCCTGCAGTGCTTGATTCCGTTGCTCCATGAATTCCTTTGCCTGTACGGCGGCGAGCTGATCCGGCCATTTTTGTTTCCTGTTATAGTGGTTTTGGTTCACTTCTTTTTCATTGCTGTCACTGATTAGTCTTTTATGCCATGGACTCAAAAATAAGAGGGGGGTATGCAATCATTTTAAATGGAAATATGTGGCACGAAAAAGAGAGGAGCAGATGCAAAAATAAAGACTCACAGGTTTGGTTCTCACACTGGAGAGACAAAACTGAAGCAGGGATCATCAAATTAAAATAGGCAACATCAGGGGTCATTTCCTGCAGGAGCGCACAGGAGCGGAGCTCCGGCAGTAAAGAGCCCTGGGGGCGGGCACATGCAACAAACCCCACCCCCTGCTCCCAGCAGCCCTCAGTCAGAGCAAGAAGCAGCCAGGTAAGCTGCAGAGCCATCCCCTGGCCCCCCTAGTCCAAAACAGTCCAGTGGCACCTTTAAGACCAAGTTATATTCAGGTACAAGCTCTCCCTCCTCTGTGAGGACAGATCTGCACGTTTCCCCCCCCCCCCAATAGCTAGCAAGCCAAAACAGTCCAGTGGAGCCTGAGCAGTGGGTGTTGCCTTCTGACACACTTCCGGTGATGTCAGGGGGTGTGGCATATGCAAATAAGGTATGCTAATGAGTTATGCTAATGAGCTCCTGCACCTCTTTTTCTACGAAATGACCCCTGGGCAACATCCATCCCTGGACCTAGACATGCGTACATTGTACATGCAGGTCTCCTTGCAGTTGCTGAACTCTAAAATAAAATATCTTCTGTCGCTGTTTTCCTTTTAAAAAATATCTAAACTGAGTGAACACCAGGGCTTGTATCCCATTAACAAGAGGTACCGAAGCCATTTGATAAAATCCACCACACTACTTTCCAGGACCACTGTAAAAAAGAAGTCCTAGGGCCAAATTAGATATGATGGCATCCAGCGGTCTGAAACATGGACGTCGATGCCATTTTAGAGCAGAATCGGGCCATTTAAAAATGCTGCAAAGTGCAGCGGGACTACGCGATCTTGTTTTCGAGTGCCGAAACAGCTGGATTCTTCTCGAAGATGGAGTTGGACCCGCGGACACAGTAACGTCTAGTTTAGGAACAGATTGTCCATAGGAACAGATTGTGACAGCACTGAGAGACAGCACGGAGAGCACTTAACGAGAAGTCATTCCACTTGGTATCAAACCCAAAAGGGTTTACTCAGATTCAAGCTGCTGCTTCTCTGCATATTATTTGTGGGGAAAAGAACACGTTAAAAAATCTAGCTGTTCTTGGCTGTTGGGGGAAGAAAAACAAACCAAACACAAAAACCGACCATTCGGTCTTGATGTATCATGGTAAGAGTCAAAGGTGAAAGGTTCCAGGCCTGATACCAAGTGAAATGCATTGTTTAGCTCAGAGCAGTAACATTCTGTTTCTCCCAAAACTATACAACACGCATTTCAACAATCCCAGAGTAAGCATTTTCTCCATACAACAGGAAAGCTGGAGCACATTCCTCAGAAGTACTTGAGAAGGACAGGACATTAACTGCATTGCGGGTGTGTGGGAGAACACTCTAGGTCTTAGGCTAGTGATATATTGAGAGGCCAAGAGTCAACCAACCCCAGTAGCTATGAAAAGGGTCATTACCCACTGCCACCAGTGTCCCATAGTTATTATGCAATGCAAATTATTCCTTTTTTTAAATAAGGTGAAAGGCTACACCAAGGCATCCCTTTGGCATTATTGACACGGGTCCAACACAGATGATAACCAATCAAAAAAGCAATTTCATAAACATTGTTATTAAACAGTAGGGTAATTGCGTTAAGTACTAGAAAAATGGCGGGGTCGTGTACAAATTCCGTCAGTGTCACCCTTTCCGATTTGACATCCTCCGTATCAATGACACTGGGCATACTTATCCAGAAATGTGAGCCATGTCACCAATCTAGAAATTAATCCCTCCCCACGCCAGATTGCCCTACGTTTATAAAGAAATAATTTCAGAATTCATTCCGTTCGCTAAGTATTCTGAAATGCAACCGTCAAAGCTCTTTTCACATAAAAGTATGGAAGTAATTAGGGATTATGTGGTAAGTGTACAAACATAGTTTATATTACTGGGTATTAGAAAAGACCCCTTTTATAGCTGCCTTTGTCAATTTGACAGAGCAAAGGGTTTTAATGTACTGTAATAAGAATTGTAAGAGGGGGCAAAGGACAGCCCGGATGCGATGCCTGAGCGGCCCGGAGGTCTCCTTACTCCTCCGCGGTCTTGCGCTCTGTGCTTGTTCTCTGGTCATACACGTTTTAACTGAGTTAATAGCAATCCGGCAAGGGAAGCATCCCCTCAGATGTCTGTTGTCAAATTGTCGGCAGAGTTCAAAGCAAGGCCAAAACTAGGGCAGATCTTTATGCTATGATCATATTTAAAAGACAGCGCAGCCTATGGTGCATTTTAAAGATGCGCTGGTAATAATAGAAACAAGCTGCCAACAGTTCCTTAAGATTTTCCCACCGCACTACTCAACGTCGCCAAACTCTGCGTGTGCGGTTTCCAAACTGCAGACAGCTGCTTTGTGCTTCTAAGTGGTGTAGCCAGAGCAGTTCGACGTAGGCTGTGATTTAGGGTTGCCACCCAAGGGCTAGCGACCTTCAGCGGCTTCTGGCAGAGAGCTGTTATGTCCCTTCCAGTCACATAACGATAGAGTTTTCTGGGGACTGCTAGCCTGTCTTGGCAACATGTGATGTCACGTCTGGTTATGTGATTGGGAGTGACACTGCAGTGTAGCCATGTCGTTTTCCAAGCAAACTTCCCCACGGCTGCATTAGAAAGCAGCAGGGGACTGGGGGGCAACATTTGGCCCCCATAGCTAAGACTCTGGGGCAATGTGATGTAAGAACAGCCCTGCTGGATCAGATCAACCAATCCAGAATCCTGTTTTCTACGGTGGACAGCCAGGTACTTCTCAAAACTCCACAGGCAGGGCACCAAAGCCAAAGCGTTCACCTCTGTTGTTGCCCACTGGTATTCAGAGAGACACAGGTATTCTGCCCTGGACGGCCCAGGTTAGCTCAATCTCATCAGATCTCGGTAGCTAAGTAGGGTCTGCCCTAGTTAGTACTCGGCTGGGAGACCTAGGGTTGCCAAGTTGTTCTGACTCACCGACGGGGGAGCGTTGCTTTGGTCTGGGAGCTGCCGAGGGACCATAGGGTTTTCCCTCCAACGATTGGGGCCACGCCCCCCAACATGCTCTACATGGTTGCGTCACTTCCTGTGACGCACCCACGCTGCGCTTCAGGGGGCGGGGTTCCCCGGGGCCCGATTCCATGGCGGCGGAAATCGGGTCTCCAAAGCGGGGGTTTATCCACCCACCCGTCCCCACTTGGCAGCCCTAGGGAGACCACCACTGAAGTTCAGGGTCACTACGCAGAGGCAGGCAATGGTTAACCACCTCTGTTTCTCTCTTGCCTTAAAAGCCCCATGGGGTCGCCGCAAGTGGGCTGTTATCTGATGGCATGTTCTATCACCAACTTGAGGGAGCTGAGACAAAGAGAATCCCAAGTTGGGGCAACCAACTGTTGGACTCTAAGACTCCCATACTACCTGAACTCTGCTTGCACAAACAGAACAGTCTGTGTGTTTCAAGGGGGTCATCTGTACTGCAGGAGTCATTTTATTCACCAAGGGCCAATTCTTGGACACAAGACCTAAGAAGCCTGAGTCTCATACCTTACTTCTGAGTCTGAATGATCAGGCTCTTGTGTGAGAACACTTGACACTATCTAGAAAAAGTTCTGTCTCCCTTTCCTTGACTGCTGCCTTGGAACTCAACCCCAGACTCATCTGAATCACACTGAAAGGCTTCTGGGCTTTCTGTTTCCCAAACGATGGTTTTGGAACTTGACACCTGCCTGTTTGTGGCTCACTGGCTAGAACTGTCTCAAACACTTTGAGGGAGATGTGGAATAGGATTTTGTTTTTTAATACACATAACTGCATAGCTCCTTTCCCGTGGTCCTAGAAGCCATCTGCTTGAAGGTAGACCTGCACGGAGGCCTGGTTCCAATATGAACATTAATCCTTCTGCACAAGTGATTCACACATGGAATTCACTGCCACAGGAGGTGGTGGCGGCTACAAGCATGGACAGCTTCAAAAAGGAATTAGATAGGCATATGGAGCAGAGGTCCATCAGTGGCTATTAGCCACAAGGTATAGATATGGGCTCTGGGGCAAGTGATGCTCTGTCTTCTTGGTGCTTGTGGGGGCAACAGTGGGAAGGCTTCTAATGTCCTGGCCCCACTGGTGGACCACCTGATGGCACCTGGTATTTTTGGCCACTGTGTGATACAGAGTGTTGGACTAGATGGGCCTTTGGCCTGATCCAACATTGGCGTCTCTTATGTTCTTATGTAAGACTGATATGAACCAAAAGAGAGAAGGAAAAAGTTTCTGAAGTCATTCGCAAAGTGGGAAAAGAGCGGCCGTATTTAAAGACAGAAGTCAGTGGTGGCTATTGGAATGGTTACATTCTCCACATTAAGAGGCAGCAAACCCTATGAATACCAGTGCCACGAGGCAACGTCCGGGGAAAGCCTAGGCTCCTATGCCTTGTTGTTGGACCTTTAAAGGAACTGGTTGGCCACTGTGCGAGACAGAATGCTGGACTATATGGACTACCGTTCTGATTCCTATTTTTTTTTTTAGTAGGGTCAATTCTTGCTCCTCCTTGTGTAGTAGTGACTGGCTTTGGGAAGTGTCTCTTTGTCCAGCAGCCCCAATCAGATCCTTCTTTCAAATAAATAAATAAATAAAAGAACCCAGCAGTGGGAACACACCGCACATGCACAGATACACACACACACACACACACAACCAGTGTTCCCTCTAAGCTGAGTTAGTGTGAGCTAGCTCAGTTTTTTTAGCCTCTGGCTCACACATTTTTGTCTTAGCTCAGTAAGGATGGCCTAAGAGCAAACTAATTTATGCAGTACCCAAATCACTTGCTCACAACTTTAATGCCAGTAGCTCATAAAGTAGAATTTTTGCTCACAAGACTCCACAGCTTAGAGGGAACATTGCTTTTTGCTGTTGTTTTCACACATCTGTTAATAGCAAGATACTGATCAGCATGCCTCACAGCTCACTGGTTTCTAATCCTTTTAAGAGAAAGGGAATCCTGAGGTGTAGGAAGTTACTGGAAAAGGCAAACAGAGGAGGAGCGGTGGTGAGGGAGGCTCTGGGGAACCCTCCTCATGAGCTCAGGGAACCCTCCTTGTATGTTTTGACTAGGAAGAAATCACTCAGCAGCTCTACAGCCACCCTTCCCGTCTTCAACTGCTCCATCAGACATTTTTCCCTCAGTCAAAATATTGTCCCTGTGCATCTGCGTTCGCCCTTCTAATTTCATTCCATAATACAATTACTTTACAGCTAGTGACTGGCACGGAATGGAGATAAGTAGTAAATAAAAACTAACCAGTGCTTAAAAAAAAAAAACAACCTTGGCAATGTTGACAGCCTGAAATCTGAAACTTTCTAATATTTTGACTGTGCATTCGGATGTTCGGAACAACAGGGCTTCTGTCAGCTCTTACGAGTACCCGTCCCTGGTTGCCACTCACTCGGAGACAAAGGCTAAAGGGTGCTGATTGGGAATCTTCCGACAGTTCCCACAGGGCCATCTGGTTCAGCA
>NW_015168057.1:540086-577309 GCF_001447785.1 Gekko japonicus
ACAGCAAATCAGGCTTGGACTCCCTCCACCCAAATCTTCCAATTGTCAGACCTTACTGAGTTAGTTCTAGGCGTGCCCCAGTTTTTCCTCCACATAATGCAAAGCGGCTCCCGTGCAGGCTACCACCCAACAGAGAGTTAAAATACAAGAAAGCATTTTAACCATTCTTCCCTATGAAGAAAGGTTAAAACACTTGGGGTTCTTTAGCTTGGAGAAACGACGGCTGAGGGGTGACATGATCGAGGTTAGTAAGATTATGCATGGGATAGAGCAGGTAGAGAAAAAAGTACTTTCTCCGTTTCTCACAATACAAGAACTCGTGGGACTGCTGAGCAGTCGGGTTAGAACAGGTAAAAGGAGGCACTTCTTCACCCAAAGAGTGATTAACACATGGGATTCACTGCCACGGGAGGTGGTGGCGGCTACAAGCATGGACAGCTTCAAGGAGGAATTAGATAAACATATGGAGCAGAGGTCCATCAGAGGATATTAGCCACAAGGTATAGATAGGAACTCTCAGTCTGGGGCAAGTGATGCTCTGTCTTCTTGGTGCTTGGGGGGGGCAACAGTGGGAGGGCTTCTAGTGTCCTGGCCCCACTGGTGGACCTCCTGATGGCACCTGGTATTTTTGGCCACTGTGTGACAGAGTGTTGGACTGGATGGCCATTGGCCTGATCCAATATTGGCTTCTCTTATGTTCTTATGTTTGCTTAATCATGGTGTTAAATTTCTGCTGGATTCCAACAAAGGTGGCATCCCATCAAGGCACTCTTTAAACAAGGGTCCAGGCTTTGCATGACCTATTTTGTTCTCTGGGGTTGAATTGCAGCCACTATTGCCCAGGCTGGGACAAAGGTTTTGCTTTCACACACTGTAAAGTGAGCAGAGGAGAGAAGACTGGATAAGCATACGGAGCAGAGGTCCATCAGTGGCTATGTGCTAAGACATGCGGGATGACCTCTACATGGGAAAGAATTAAACCTGTCCCTTCCTCGCATCGCTGTCCCAGTCCAAACTGAGGGTCTCTAGGGCTTACTGGATGGCCATTGGCCTGATCCAATATTGGCTTCTCTTATGTTCTTATGTTTGCTTAATCATGGTGTTAAATTTCTGCTGGATTCCAACAAAGGTGGCATCCCATCAAGACACTCTTTAAACAAGGGTCCAGGATTTGCGTGACCTATTTTGTTCTCTGGGGTTGAGTTGCAGCCACTATTGCCCAGGCAAACAAAGGTTTTGCTTTCACACACTCTAAAGCGAGCAGAGGAGAGAAGACAGGATAAACATACGGAGCAGAGGTCCATCAGTGGCTATGTGCTAAGACATGCGGGATGACCTCTACATGGGAAAGAATTAAACCTGCCCTTTCCTCGCATCGCTGTCCCAGTCCAAACTGAGGGTCTCTAGGGCTTTTGGACACGGAAAATATGCTGGGAGATCTGATCACAGATCTCTGAAAGAACATGAAGTTTATACCTGAGCCTGCGAGCTCTCCTCTCCCAGCCACTCCCAGCCTCTTAATGCATGAAATAGAGCCAAGAAGGACAAGAGTAGTTCAGTGGAATAGCATTTGCTTTGCATCCAGAAGGTTCAGGTGCAGGCCCTGACATCTCCAGTTAGATGGATCTGTTAAGTAGGTGATGTGAAAGATCTCTGTCTGAGACCCCAGAGAGTTGATACCAGTCAGAGCCGACGACACTGACCTCGTTAGACTCGGTAGAAGGCAGCTTCATGTGTTCAGGGTACACAAACACAAAAATGAGGAGCTGAGTGGAGCTAGAGGATGACACACCATAGAGAAGGCAAAAGAAAGGGAAACAAAAGGGGAATGAATTACATGGGAGAAAAATCAAAAGCCAATTTGAAAGATAAAGGAGTTCAGGTAAAGATAATTTTTTTTTAAAAAAATGCTTAAAACGGAAACACCCCACTGTTTTCGTTTCATGCAGTATTTTGATGCTAGCATCTAATTATTCACTGCGGCGTTTTATCTCTACCATTATAGTATCACTAGGGTTTTTTTTATTGGCACTTCTTTTATTAATGATTTCAACACCTACGTTTAAGGATCTAAATGAGTTCTCTCTCTCTCTCTTCTTTGGTGCAGAAGAAATAAGGAAGAATGTGGAAATAAATTAGTCCATTGTAACACAGAGGGTTACACTGAATATTTTCGATCACAAAGTCACTGTCATGAATTGCTAGAAAGTCACTGAATTGGTGGATATCCATCACATATGATCAGTGGAAAATTCGGGATGACAGAATGTTCGCATCTGGTTTCTTTTTATCCATGGTTTCAGTTCTCTTCTATACTTTGCTGGTTGTGCAGATAAGAACATAAGAACATAAGAGACGCCAATGTTGGATCAGGCCAAAGTCCCATCCAGTCCAACACTATGTGTCACACAGTGGCCAGAAATACCAGGTGCCATCAGGAGGTCCACCAGTGGGGCCAGGACATTAGAAGCCCTCCCACTGTTAACCCCCCCAAGCACCAAGAAGACAGAGCATCACTTGCCCCAGAGCCCCTATCTATACCTTGTGGCTAAAAGCCACTGATGGACCTCTGCTCCATATGCTTATCTAATTCCCTTTTGAAGCCGTCCATGCTTGTAGCCGCCACCACTTCCAGATCTGTTTGCAGTGTGTATGCACATTTGTGCTGCTTCTAAATGCAATTGATATGGTATTTATATGACAATGTATGTCATTTACACACAGTACCTTATAATGTAAAATTGACTGATGTACAATGTTGAATGTGTACATTTTATGGGGAAAATTGGCATGATGAAAGCAAAAATGTCCAAAAATAAAGAACGGTGTCCATTTCACAGTTAGGGAGAAGCGAAATCCAAAGATGGATTTCAAGGAGGGATGAGGTATCTGAAATCATCCCTACTGGAAATACACAGAAAGAAACGTTCTTCTGTGGTGCCAAAACCCCAAAACTATGTATTCACCTTAGATCCCTTGGTGAAAAGATAGAATACATTTGTAATGAATACCATGATTGAATAAATACATTTTTTAAAGTAAGAATTTTCACCCCGGGAGCTAGAAGTGCCCCAGTCGTTTTACTTGTTGACATCATCACAAATCTGTATTTTCTTATCAAGCAGCTACACTATCTCCTCAATATAAATTAGTTTGGACAGCTTACCCCCCCCCCCAGCTTCTTTGGATTATGTTATGGCAAAGACAAAAAGCCAATTATGGACATGAACAGGAATTTCTCCTATGGCACTTCATCCAATCATCCAACTGGAATTTTGGGAGAAATTTCCAGGATATTATGTACTGAGCAACATAATTCTGTCTCTATATCTCACCAAAGTGACTCTTCTATATACCAGCCTTTTGATATGCAGAAACACGGGAAAGAGCAGAGGCACAACTCTTACGTAGATTTTGTTCACCAAGATTGAATGCGAAAGATTACCTAATCGCCAAGAAGTCCTCTGTAGATATATCCCTGTTCACACCTTGGGCTGAACAAATAGAAAAAGGAAAGTGATATTTCACAGCTATGAGCATTCAGTTGAAAGCCTGAACAGAGGAACCATGCACAAAAAAGACTGTGTGTACTGTAGTACGTGCAGCAGGCCTTTGGTTCAGACCTTTGGTTGAATCTGCAGAGCTTGAGAGAAGGCACTGAATATGATCCTGCTTCCCCATTCCATGTATTTGGTCTACACACTTTTGAAGGCATGAACGGCACTCTTCTTTCTTGTTTTCTAGGAACATCACACAAACAGGGGGAAGAAAAGAGCATTGGGAATGCCACAACCCGTAACTGATTTCACACTCATGTACGATTCTCAACATCCTAATCTTTCTTTTGCATGTAGCTTTCTTAGATGGCACGTTCTGCCAGATTTCATGCAGCTAACAGTGTTCCAGAATGCATGTAGGGAGATTTTCTGAATACCTAACATCTTTGGGTCATGTTAACCAAATTCCTGTTCTTTCTGTTGAGACTCTTGGGATACAATGGAGAGAAGATTACGGAATGGAGAGAAGATACGGAAACATACTCAGAGAAGTCTGCTACCATACTTGCCTCTGCTTGATGTTTCCAACAAATCTGGATCCCAAAGAACAACTGTTCCCCCCGATCATGTTTACCACTTTGTCCCTCTTCTTTAAGCTTTCTTTTGTCAGTGGAAGAATGGATGTTCTTTAATGCACTGAACTACGGTTGAATCATCTGTGGGCATGTTAGTGAACTAGGAGAACAGGATTGTTATCCCAGCAACCTACAGAAGAAAGGTTCCTTCAGAAAGGGGAATAAAAGCAAAGCCTCTGATTGCAACGGGATAGTTCCAATACTAGCCTCCAATCTATTTTATCACTTTGTTTATTCACCAGGCAGAAAAGCCAATTCTCAGCAGTGTACCCAACTGCAGCTCAAACTCTAGCCAAATGCCAGACATTTTCACACCCAAATGAAGCTGGCACAGAGCCGGCAATGCACTGGGTTTTACTTTGAATGCAAATAAAATAAAATCTTTCACATGGCCCTGAACTATGTAGAGTCTCCATTATGCTTCCCCCAACCCACCCCAAAACTAACTCAAGAGTTTTCAATGGAATCCCCCCCCTAAAATATGTGCACTGCAGTCATAAGCCATACCTTCGATATTTTAAAATAGATGGTAGAACAGACACCTTCATTTATGAAAGATGTCTTTGGACGTGAGAACAGCATATCTAACAGTGACCCAATGAACGATCACAGCATGAAGCTCTGACTTCCACATGCACAAAAACATGATTTCAAATGTGGTTTCAGTCAGATGCAAAATATTCTCTTGAACCCATGGAAGCTGGGGGTTAAGAGGCTGATCATTTTTTTTTTGCACGGGGGAAGATCCCCATTTTTGGTCTCCCATAAAATGAAAACCCCTATCTTTTCACTAGACATTCTACAACCAAGTCTAGTGAACATGGCCATCCATGTTTCCGTACAGCATGACTAAACTGTAATGTTATGCTTTTTGTTCTGTGGACCTTGTTTCAATATGGAAAATAAACATATTGCTATAAATCTTCAACTTCGTTCTAGGATGTTTTGGTAAATTTACATGCCATGAGATTGGCTACAGAACGTTCCAACATTAAGCCAATAGAAGGCATTTCAGTGTAGCAAAAGTATCCATAGAGAAATGGTTTGATGGAAATATTTATAATTAGCTAATTCCTTAAGATGGAGAGTGGCAAGACAAATATTCTTTGTTAATATTTATAGAATCTCATTAAAAATCTTTTGTCCTTTCACTGTTTCCAAAACCCAGTCCCTCGGTGCTAGCCATCATTTTAACGTGTGATTAAAGAGATCTAAATTTGCTGCCTTGTTTCACATGAAAATAAAAGGCTAGATCTTGATTATTGAATTCTTTTGGTCAGAACATCAAATGAACTGCTCACAGCACTGCTGAATCCAAGCTGAAAAAGCACAACATCTCAGTCGCAAGCAGTTAGCATTAACAGAGAGTCAGAACGTTATTTTGAAGGGCAGAACTGAACCTCATATTTATCACTTCATAAACTGAATCATTAAAATTATGTTTAAAATACCTTCAACAACAACTACTAAAACAGAAGCATACAATATAGAATTTAGCAAACTTCTCCTAATAGGGTGAACTGTTCCCTCATTACCTTTTCAGAAAACATCACTGCATTGAAATTAAGATGTGCTGGGGGGAGGTGGGTAGGAGTGGGCACATAGGCCCCATCTCTGTGGGATCGCGAGAAATGTGAGCATACATGCATCACTTCTGCCTCTGTGAGCACCAATTAGGGCTGCCAAATCCCCCCAAAAAAAGCCACAGCCATTTGAGGGGAAAACTCTATGTTTTCCCCTCAAATGGCTGTGGCCCCACCCCCAGCATGCCCGGCGTCATGGCGTCACATCCGGGTGACGTAGATGCGGCGCACGCGTGTGCACCAGGCACTGCCCAGGAGTCCCCCACCAAGGAGGTGAGTGCCATTTGGCAACCCTAGCACCAATGTTTAAACAAACAGTAGGGAAGGAGTTTGCGCACACACATTTTGAATGTGCATAGAAGCCATTAGGTGAAGCCAACACATTTTGATCTGACTCTCCTTCCTCATGGGTAGATTTCTACTCAGTGACATTATCTGAAGAGGGCTGCTTGAATGGATTCTGTTCCAGATATCACTCAGGTGTAGTGACTAACCATTTAGCTGATCTGTACTTCAGATCGCAGCTGAGTGACAAGCAAAAATATTCCTCCAGTCAAAAAAGTCACCGCCCACAGAGACAGTACAGCCAGACGTTGGCACAGTCCAGAAAGCGAAATCTCAAGTTATATTGAAACATGTCACTCAACTCTTATCTTTGAAGCTTACAAAGTAATAATAAATACATGCTTCTGAAGATGTGCAGAGTGTGTTTATCAACAACAAAACCCTACAACTAGATTTTTTGCTTCTGGGATGGAGGGAAAAAAAAAGTACTGGAGGGAGGGTTTACTTCTAGAATGTCTGAGGTGGCATCTAACCGTTCTTGAATCATAAATAAGGGTGTCTAAAAGGCAAACATAGCACAGAAATGTGATGGGACCTTAAACAAGTGTTTACTCTACAATTGCCAGCTCTGGGTTGGGGAATTCCAGGAGATCTGGGGACAAAACCAGGAAGAGGCCATGGTTTGGGCAGGGACAGACCTCATTGGGTATAAGGTCATGCAGTCATCCTTCCAAAGCAGCCATTTTCTCCAGGTGAACTAGGGTTGCCAAGTCCATCTTCCACCCCCAGCAGGGGACGTCACGTTGGGGACGTCCCCCCCCCCGTGCGCCAGATCTCCAGAAACGGCAGTTCCCTGTACTTAAAGGAGCCGGCGTTTCCCCTTTAAGAGCAGCTGCGTTTCCCTTTTAAGTGCACGAAGGTGGCATTTCCCTGCAAGCCTGATCTCAAGTGGAGATCGGGCTTGGGAGGAAACACGGGTTCCACACACTTAAATGGAGAGAGAGGGGTGGCTGTGGGTGTTGGGGGTGGGGCTTCCCCCGCTGGCCATCTGGCCGGCGGCGGGTAGAACCCCCCCCAATGGGGGACCCCTGGCAAACCGGGGGGGGGGGGTGGCAACCCTAAGGTGAACTGATCCCTGTAGTTTGGAGAACTTTTGTAATTCTGGGAATCTCCAGGCCCTACCTGGAGGTGAGCAACCCCAAATAAGTTTTCATCAACTGGAGCACAATTCATCAGAGAAAGAAAGAGAGTTATATACTCCTGTTTACATTTTTTTTCTCTCATAACTGTACATAAATAATCATATATAACTATAAAATCATATATATATATATGCCTCATAAGGATGCACTGCTAGGCACACATCTGTGGTCCTAGTCCATTTAACTTATGCGAGAATAAAAATGTGTGAATCGTCAAAGTACCATGGAAAAATCTGTTGATTTTTGGTACAACGGACTACTATCACTCCTCCTGTGGAGTTGAAGAGCCAGTTTGGTGTAGTGGTTAAGTGCGTGGGCTCTAATCTGGGAGAACCGGGTTTAATTCCCCCACTCCGCCACTTGCACCTGGCTGGATGACCTTGGGAGAGCCATAGTTCTGTCAGAGCTGTTCTGGAAAAAGAGCAGTTTCTGTCAGAGCTCTCTCAGCCCCGTCTACCTCACAGGGAGTCTGTTGTGGGGAGGGGAAGGGAAAGGAGTTTGTAAGGCGCTCTGAGACTCCCTTGGGTAGCAAAGGGTGGGATAAAAATCCAATCTCTTCTCTTCTTCTTCTTTTGAGTAGGCCTACCATCTTGTTTCCCATAGCACCCCAAGATGGAAAATAAAAGTCCAGTGGCACTTTAAATACTATCAACATATATTTTAGTATGACCTTTCGTAGAGACTGACAAAAGCTCGTATTGAAATAAATGTTCGTCTTTAAGGTGTCACTGGAACTTTGTTTTATTTTGCTATGAATACCCGTTTGTGAAAATGGAAAGCTGATACCCAGGAAGGCCTGAAGAGTCTCTTTGGGAAAGCGGGCCAAACTATGGAGAGAAGGCCTGTAGCTTTCCTTTAGTTTTCCTTCTCTGGAATATTAAAATACATCTTTTCTTTGCCTTGAACCTGCAGGAAATCTTTTTGATAATCCAAAATCGTCAATCTAGTTTTTCTGTTCAATTTTTCCTCACTTTTTTTTTAAGGGGGGGGAGGAGGGGGTGAGAACGCACAATTATTTTCAGTGAATTCCAGCAAAACAGTTCAAGCTCATCCGAGCTGCACAAGTATAATTTACTACTCCTTCTGACTTCTTGTTTTGACTAGATCTAGATTGATGATTAAAGTGGTAAACAGTAACATTTTTATAAAATGGCTGACTCTGCCAATGGCAACAGAAGAGCAAATATGCTGAGATAGCAGTGATGTTATTGTGACTACATTCAAGGCTGTCAGCGAAGAATATAAGTACTTGACAAGGTGTTATCTAATTGTGTTTTTTAAAAGCCACAATACGTACATCTTTTAATATGTCACTTTAAGCAGCAAGATAATTTCTTTTATTAAAATGTACAAAGGGGAAAAACAGAATGCTTTGTATCTTTCTTTCTCCTTAAGCTCTGCCCTTTTGCCGTCATTTAACGGAGTGGATTTGCTCTTTAGTCAAATTGGTCTTTATTTAAATGCTTGCCGAAAATAGCTCCACAACATTAGGTGTGTGTGAAGAAAGAACAGTGTGTCCCACGGAAGAAAAAAAAAATTGACTCAGACCTGGTGGGAATTAACCGCTCGGAAGAGAAAAAGCTAATAATAAAAATGAAACGCAGAGGGAGTGAAGCAAACCTGGGGGTTCTTGGGACAGAGTTTTATTCCTTTTGGTTTTTGTCTTGAAAGGGTTGTAAGAACGACGATTAAGAGGCACGGTCCTACACAAATAACAATTTAGTCCGGCAGCCATTCGCTCTCAACGGCGGCAGTGTGGCGAGGGGATACCATGATGGGGGGGGGAGAGATTAGTAAATTATGTAAGGACATGTGAATTGCTGAGAGAGGTATAAGGAGCAACAGTGGTCCAGCATCCCTAATGAAAACTGAAGCTAAAGAGATGCTTAATGTTGCCTTTAAAAGTGAGGAAATTGAAGATGTCACAATGAAAGATAAATGTTGCTGATGTGTCCTTGTCTTTGACTATCACAATGCCATCTTTGAAATGCTGGAAGGAGGAGGGGTGGAGAGCAGCAAATTAGCTGGTCGGAGGCTATTCTTAGAGCTCCTGCTTCACTGTGATCTCTGCAACCAGTCATGGCTTTTTAAATGGTAACCTCAACGCCTGTAGATACGCCGTGCTGGTATCTCTCTTCTAGTAGAGGACCGCTGTTCAGCAGTTCCAAAGATGAACAGTGGTCGCGTATTACATCCCCAAAACGATCTCTCAGGGTGGATCCTTAAACCATGTGCCTCCATTAATATGCATAATAATTATTGCAAAATGCAGGATCACCTTTCACTCTCAAGGGGTCAAGGAGGCAGTGGTGTGTCCACTCCTGGAAAAAAACAAAAAACCTTGCTGGGCCCGTTGGTCCTAGCTAACTACTGCCCAGTGTCAAACTTACCATTCCTGGGCAAGGTAGTTCACAAAGCAAACTTGCCATTCCTGGGCAAGGTAGTTCACAAGGTGGTAGCCAAGCAGCTTCAGGTTTTCTTGGATGATGCCTCCATTGTGGATCTATTCCACTCTGGCTTCTGTCCTGGCCATGAACAGAGACTGTGCTGGTCACCCTCACAGATGACCTCCTGAGGCATTTGGATCAGGGTGGGGCGGCACTGCTGTTGCCCTTGGACCTAGTAGCAGCGTTCGGCACAGTCGATCGACCATGATCTTCTGACCCACCGCCTCACTGATGTAGGGGTACAGGGGACTGCCTTACAATGGCTGTCCTCCTTTCTCCATGGTCAGGGACAGAGGGTGGTGCTAGGTGAGAGGATCTGTTTGCAGCACCCACTGGAATGCGGTGTGCCACAGGGGGCGATCCTCTCACCAATGCTGTTTAACATTTATATGCACCCCCTCTCCCAGCTGGTCCGGGGGGTTGGGCTGGGCTGTCACCAGTACTCTGATGACAGAGCTCTATCTGATGATGGATGGCCGGTCAGATTTCGCCTCAGAAACCCTGGACGTGGTACTAAGGTCCGTGGCTGGTTGGCTAAAACAGAGTCGGCTGAGATTAAGTCCAATGAAGACGGAGGTCCTGTACCTGAGCCATGGGGGTGGGTGGGATAGGGAATCAAGCTCCCAACTCTTGGCAGGGCACTGTTGTGGTCCGTCACCCTCACAGATGACCTCCTGAGGCATTTGGATCAGGGTGGGGCGGCACTGCTGTTGCCCTTGGACCTAGTAGCAGCGTTCGGCACAGTCGATCGACCATGATCTTCTGACCCACCGCCTCACTGATGTAGGGGTACAGGGGACTGCCTTACAATGGCTGTCCTCCTTTCTCCATGGTCAGGGACAGAGGGTGGTGCTAGGTGAGAGGATCTGTTTGCAGCACCCACTGGAATGCGGTGTGCCACAGGGGGCGATCCTCTCACCAATGCTGTTTAACATTTATATGCACCCCCTCTCCCAGCTGGTCCGGGGGGTTGGGCTGGGCTGTCACCAGTACTCTGATGACAGAGCTCTATCTGATGATGGATGGCCGGTCAGATTTCGCCTCAGAAACCTTGGACGTGGTACTAAGGTCCGTGGCTGGTTGGCTAAAACAGAGTCGGCTGAGATTAAGTCCAATGAAGACGGAGGTCCTGTACCTGAGCCATGGGGGTGGGTGGGATAGGGAATCAAGCTCCCAACTCTTGGCAGGGCACTGTTGTGGTCCTAGATGCCTCACTTTCCATGGAGGCCCAGGTCGACACGGCTGTCAGACTGGCCTTTTACCATCCCTGGCTGGTCAGGAAGCTGGTTCCCTATTTCTTTTCCTGGGCTGCCCTGCCATGTAATGGTCACTTCCAAGTTAGATCACTGTAACACACTCTACGTGGGGCTGCCCTGGAAACAGGGACAGAGGGTGGTGCTAGGTGAGAGGATCTGTTTGCAGCACCCACTGGAATGCGGTGTGCCACAGGGGGCGATCCTCTCACCAATGCTGTTTAACATTTATATGCACCCCCTCTCCCAGCTGGTCCGGGGGGTTGGGCTGGGCTGTCACCAGTACTCTGATGACAGAGCTCTATCTGATGATGGATGGCCGGTCAGATTTCGCCTCAGAAACCCTGGACGTGGTACTAAGGTCCGTGGCTGGTTGGCTAAAACAGAGTCGGCTGAGATTAAGTCCAATGAAGACGGAGGTCCTGTACCTGAGCCATGGGGGTGGGTGGGATAGGGAATCAAGCTCCCAACTCTTGGCAGGGCACTGTTGTGGTCCTAGATGCCTCACTTTCCATGGAGGCCCAGGTCGACACGGCTGTCAGACTGGCCTTTTACCATCCCTGGCTGGTCAGGAAGCTGGTTCCCTATTTCTTTTCCTGGGCTGCCCTGCCATGTAATGGTCACTTCCAAGTTAGATCACTGTAACACACTCTACGTGGGGCTGCCCTGGAAACTGACCCAGAAACTGCAGCTAGTGCAAAATGTGAGGGCATGCCTGCTGACTGTGACATCTGGGCAATTGCACTGTGACATCTATGCCAATTGCATTGGCTGCCAATTGAGCACCGGATCTGGTTCAAGGTTATGATACTAACCTTTAAAAACCTGTGAGGCTTAGGACTGAAAGACGTCCAGGGCATTTCTGGACTGAAAGACGTCCAGGGCCAGGGCATTCTCCACATGGGCTCCAGCCTGGTGGAACATGCTCCCACTGGACATAAGGGCCCTTTGGGATTTAATGCAATACCTGTTTGTGCCTTTCCTAACCTGCGGAATATTGGGGTTTTTTTAGCTTCTAGGATCGTAGTTTTAAATAGTTTCCAAGCTTCCCCAATGGTTTTGACCCTTTCTACTTTTCCTTTCAGTTTCCTCCCCACATGTCCCCTCATATCAGAGAAGTTACCCCTTTTAAAGTTAAAAGTGGTTGTGTGAGTCTTTTTGGCCAATTCCCTATTTATACAAATGTTGAACTCAACAACATTATGATCACTGTTCCCAAGCAGTGCAATCACTTTTACATCTCTCACCAGGTCTTGAGTGTTACTTAGGACCAAATCAAGGATCGCCTCTCCCCTGGTAGGTTCCGTGACCATCTGCTCCATAGCGCAGTCATTTAGAGTGTCTAGAAACTCAATCTCTTTTTCTCGACTAGAACACATATTGACCCAATCAATGTGTGGGTAGTTAAAATCACCTATTACGACACAGTGTTTTTGTCTAGCTGCTATCTTTAATTCATTCATCATTTTATAATCCTCCTCTATCTTTTCATCTGGTGGGCGATAACAAACTCCCAGTGTTAAGTTTCCTTTTGGCCCCCCTATTTCAAACCATAGAACTTCCAGAAGCGAATCCAATTCTCTTAGCCTCTCAATCTTTCTGGACTTTATACCCTCTCTGACATACAGAGCCACCCCACCTCCAACCCTTCCTCCCCATCCTTCCGACATAATTTATAACCGGGAATCGCTGTATCCCACTGATTTTCCTCATCCCACCAAGTTTCTGAAATACCCATAATGTCTATTTTTCCCTCCAACACCAAGCACTCCAACTCCCCCATTTTACCTCGGAAACTTCTAGCATTTGTATAGAAACAGCTGTAATTTCCCATACAAGTTAAGCCTGCAACCTTCCTCTTGCTATCTCGAGACCTTGTCAGGCAGTCGATGACACTAGCCATGGTCTCAGTGGACAATTTCAATCCACCTCCCTGTAGAAAAGCAACAGGTACCCCCTCATCTCTCTGAGATGAGCCAACCCGAACCAGAGACTTTTCATCTCCTGTCGGCTTTCCCCCAATATTCAGTTTAAAAACTGCTCTGCCACCTTTTTGATGTAATCTTGCATCTGACAAAGGGAGCTTTGACTCTTGAAAGCTTACACCTTGGAAACCTTGGCTGATTCTCCATTGTTTTCCCCCTCTATTGTTTTACCAAACCCACATTGGAACAGAAAAGGTACAGCTCAAAAACACATTCAAATACCCCAGGGGCAACACTGTACTGACTGCAATGTCACCCTTGAACAACCATAGATCTATGCAGAAGGTACCATAAAAACCGATGATCAAAGAAAGTGAAAGTGGCATGCAGGTCTAGAGGTTACCGTAAAATCCAATGATCAAAGAAAGTGACAGCAGCATGGAATGCAGAGGGGAATTTCTGTTCCAACGTGGGTTTGGTATAATAATGGAGGGAAAAGCCAATGGAGGATCTTGACCAGCTGCTAAAGTGGTTATAGTTGGGAGTCCCCTAATAAACTGCTGTTATCCTCATCGCGATTGAAAATATGGGACTACTATATCATGGATAAAAGATCTGATGTAATCGCCACAGCCAATATTCCTCATAAGAAATCGGATCTTTATTTGAAATGGTTTCCCTTTCTAGAGTTCGTGTTTAATACCGAGCCTTCTAAATTCACAGTCCCTTCAAAGTACTATGAAGTATTTCATCGTATGTAACCAAATAAAGGAGCTGCGGTGGCTCAAGTGGTTAAGACGCTGAACTGCAGGCTGTGGAAGGTCAGTAGTTCAGCAGTTCGAGACTCGGATGCCGCATGATGGAGTGAGCTCCCATCTCTAGTTCCAGCTCCTGCCAACCTAGCAGTTCGAAAGCAAGAAATCGCAAGTAGATAAATAGGTACCACTTCGGTGGGAAGGTAACAGCGTTCGATGTAATCGCCACAGCCAATATTCCTCATAAGAAATCGAATCTTCATTTGAAATGGTTTCCCTTTCTAGAGTTTATGTTTAATGCTGTGCCTTCTAAATTCACAGTTCCTTCAAAGTACTATGAAGTATTTCATCATATGTAACCAAATAAGTATTTTCTAAGTGTTACTTTATAGCTAAGCCTTGTTCTATGGTAGTAAAGTGTTAAATGTTTTGTATGTTTACTGCTGTTTTACAAAATAAAAAATGTTATTTGTGGGGGGAAATGCAGAATCGTCCCTTGTTGGATTCAAATCTTATTCTTCTTCCGTAGACCAACATGGCTACCCACCTGGAACAACTTTTCTAATGTGATAGTGCACCCAGCCTGGTCGACATGCCTTTATATCCTAGAGGAATAAACATGTCAGCCTGCAAGCGGCTATTTTCCACCTGTTCCTCTAACAAGTCATCACCAGATCCAAGTGAAGGGCTCTTACTGTTCCAGAGAATGGATGCATATGTGTACATAAGTGGCAGTGGGGTTGATGATGGCTGGAGGAGAGACCTCTATTCTTTAACAGGGCACTGCAACCAGTGTTCCCTCTAAGCTGAGTTAGTGTGAGCTACCTCACAGTTTTTTAGCCTCCGGCTCACACATTTTTGTCTTAGCTCAGGAAGGACGGCTCCAGAGCAAACTAATTTATGCAGCTGCCCAATCGCTCTCTCACAACTTTAATGCCAGTAGCTCACAAAGTAGAATTTTCGCTCACAAGACTCCACAGCTTAGAGGGAACACAGACTGCAACCCCTTTAGTTTGTACCCTGTAATCTTCGTCGTGTGTGGCCCATAAGAAAGGCGTTTGAAGAACTCATGTGGAATTTTCGAGTTTACTTTCAGAAGACAGGGTTTTTTTTGTGGGTTGCCGAGTGTGAAATGTTTTACTCATCCATTTCCGAGCATTTGCGCCACCGTCTTCTTTTTTTTTCTTTTTCTTTTGCAAGAGGTCTGAATGCAAAGGATCTCCAGTCCCACCTTATTGACACAACGTTCTGTTTGTGGATCTAGATGGCCCTTTTAAACTGTCCAAAGTTAGCTCTCTTGCAGAGCACTTCCCTCAACATTTGGAAAGTAGGAAAACAGAGGGACCCTCCCAAATTATTAAAGCATGGTTTAAAGGATGGGGGGGGGGACGACTCAGACAATAAGCTCTAAATGGAATATTCCCAGCTTTGCGGCTTCACAAAGTGTGACGACAGAAAAGCTCAAGAAACCGCGAGATTTGTTTTTGAAACAACAAACCAAGATTCGAAAATGTCAGTGGTATGACTATCTAGTGATGCTGGGTACGCCTTTAAAAAAAAAAGTCACCATGTCCACAGGTGTGTCTGGAGGAAGACGGCTCATTGCTTATTTTTCCAAGGCTTATGGCATGCAGGATGCTGGCCAGAACGACAGAAAATATAACAGACCAAAGTTTTATGATACCGTACGTTTTTAGAACTTCCGCAAACCACAACTATTGTTAGGATATAGCTTGCCAAATAGTTGAAGGTTAGCAATTGCTTGGAAGCCCTATCTAGAAAGGAATCAATATGCCGTATTACGATTTTGATATATTTGGACCACTGACCATAGGTTTTATACCAGTGTCAATACAAGGGGTCCCTAGAGCAAGGGTCCCCAACATTTTTGAGCCTGTGGACACCTTTGGAATTCTGACACAGGGTAGCCACAAAATGGCTGCCGCAGGAGACAGAGCCAACCACAAAATGTCAGGGAGGGATGTTATCCATAAATCTAATAGTACCTCTACAACATCTCAGGCAGAAGCTGTGCTTACCAAGATGCTTTTTAAAATGCACATCTTTTCTAGTATACATGCCACTTACCTTCAGTCATACAGTGAAGATCTTTGTGCTGTGGTGGCAGCTGTTCACAAAGCAACTTTTAAAATATCTGCACAGCCAATTAGAACCCCTGCTGGGCAAAACCCCCACCTGGCCCCATCCACTTTATAAAAACATTTGGCGGGTGCAAGGAAGAATAAGAGGAGGAGGTGGAGGAGATTGGATTTATACCCCGCCCTTCACTTGGAGTCTCAGAGTGGCTTACAAACTCCTTTCCCTTCCCCTCCCCACAACAGACACCCTGTGAGGTAGGTGGGGCTGAGAGAGCTCTGAGAGAAACTGCTCTTTTTCAAGAAAACCTCTGACAGAACTATGGCTTGCCCAAGGTCGTCCAGTAGCTGTGAGTGGAGGAGTGGGGAATCAAACCTGGTTCTCCCAGATTAGAGTCCGTGCACTTAACCACTACACCAAAGAGTTGGATTTATACCCCGCCCTTCACTTGGAGCCTTAGAGAGGCTTACAAACTCCTTCCCTACCTCTCCCTACAACAGTCGCCCTGTGAGGTAGGTGGGGCCGAGAGAGCTCTGAGAGAACAGCTCTGAGAGAACTGTGACTGACCCAAGGTCACCCAGCTGGCTGCATGTGGAGGAGTGGGGAATCAAACCCAGTTCTCCAGATTAGAGTCCACGGCTCTTAACCACTACACCAAACTGGCTCTTGGCAGGCGCCATGGTGCCAATGGGCACCACATTGGGGACCCCTGATCTAGAATAAGAATGAGGAAGCCGTCTTTCCCTATGGACCACCACAGGTACATTATACCTTGCCATTTAGAGCCCAATGTTCTCAACAGGATCATATGAAAATAGGCCCACCGGATGTCCGCTTTTCTTGTAAAGAGTGAACAAACCACAACGGAAGTCACATCTTTCTAACCCAGAGTGTCACACTTTGATGCTGCTGCCCCAACCACAGCCAACATCATAGTATAGATGAATCAGGAAAGGTTATTTCATGGAATGGATTAGAATGAAGAAGAGGAATGGCAGAAGATGATACAGCCAACTATGGCGCCAGCTAGCTTCCAGGTTACAATGTTAAGCTCCTCATATTTGTAAGTGACTAATGGGTGACTCAATGGGAGCTGCGGTGGCTCAGGTGGTTAAGATGCTGAACTGCAGGCTGTGGAAGGCCGGTAGTTCAGCAGTTCGAGACCCGAGTTGCCGCATGACGCAGTGAGCTCCCATCTCTAGTTCCAGCTCCTGCCAACCTAGCAGTTCGAAAGCAAGAAATTGCAAGTAGATACATAGGTACCACTTCGGTGGGAAGGTAACAGCGTTCCGTGCGCCTTGGTGTTTATTCATGCCGGCCACATGACCACAGAAATGTCTTTGGACAGCGCTGGCTCTCCGGCTTTGAAACGGAGATGAGCACCACAACCCTAGAGTTGGATTCGACTGGCTTTCGAGCAAGGGAACCTTTACCTTTAATGGGTGATTGCTGAAGAGCGCAGAAGGATGGTTTGTTCCCCTTGCTCGCTGCAGGAACTATAAATTTTGCACTTTGCTCTACATGCACTGTGAGCAGCAAGGTAGCCTAGTGCATAGAGACAAGCACTGGATTTATATGGTTCTCAGTCCCCTGAAAAAATGGTCAGAATTGTAGCCTACTCCTGGTGAAACCATCTGCAGGCAAGAAAGTGTCTTGGATCAAGAGTTCAAACATTTGTGTGATTCTCCATTTCTGAGACTGAGGAATCCTTTAAGAAAGGAACACCTTTGTGAGCATTCAAACCCTTGCATGTGAAATAGGAGTGTGCAAAAAAAAATGCTGGTATTTTTCAGCTTTGGGTAAATGAGATCCGAAAAATATCGGGTCTGGCACAACAGGGTACCTGGAGAAGATCAGGCAGGGAACCCGGGCATGTTTAAAATGTCTTTATTTCCCTCCCCGATCTCGGGGAGGGAAAGAAAGGCATTTAAACCCAACAGCTGACTGGCGCCTCAGGCTGTCAGGTTTAAATGAGACCTTGTATTTGGTATAGCAAAATGAACCCAAAAAGGAGCTGGATAATATTGGCTTTTTCAGGTTCAGCTATATCGGTAGCCGAATCTCTGATCTGTATTTGGCTTATGTGATACCCAAAAAATACCGACAAGGTATTTTTCAGGTAATCTTTCGGTTCGGCTATTGCCAAATGGACACCCCTAATGTGAAAGCAACTACTTAATCAGAAAGAAGGTTACTACTTACAAAGAGGAATAGATTTACCATGAATAGATTTAATAGCCATTCCCTAATCTCAAGAAACTCTGGGATTATTGTTCACTGAGCTAGGGAATCTCACCATTACCATGCAATATATCCCAGAATTCTTTGGGAGAAACCTATGACACTCAAAATTGTAAAAAAAACAAAACAAAAACCCACCAATGGTTTGTATTCAAATTATGGAGATGGATTCAAGAGTGACCTTCAGAAAGCAGAAGACATCCTTCCACGACCTTTGGATCCAAACCCATGTTCTGAATCCAACCAGATGCAAGTCTGCAGTAAAGACATGTCCAAAAGCTGTGTTCTTAACACACTTCCTTTAAAGTAAGTTCAATTAAAATGGATGAGGCTGCCTTTTAAGTACAAAACAATCTGGAGACCAGACTGCTTCAGAAACGATAAAAAAATAATGCATATCTATCAGGTGGCAGATGGCTTGACTTTCACGTAGAACTTGGTCTCGTGCTAATAGCGTCAACATTGTTTGTCACTCTCCAGCCTTGGTATGACTCTCTAATTTATAGCAATACGGAGCCAGCATAGATGATTGTCAAGGTAAGAATATGCATCACATGCCATTCCAAAAAATATTTTCCTCCCCAAAGCTTCAAGTCACTTTTTCTTCTTCTGACACTGATGGATGTCGATATTTCTGACCAGTTTTATGTTGCAAGGATTTTAAACAATATCTGCCTCTAGTCTTCTGTGCTGTAGTTATAAATACTTGATAGCATTTTCATAAAATAACCTTTTTACAATATGCTTAATAAGAAGGGCCGTGTCAGATACATGAGCAAAAACCCTAACCTATTGTTGTGCGTTCACAAAATGGCATACAGCCTGAAAAACCTCCAGAGGAGGGTTTGTTTAACACACACACGCACATGCACACACATATGTAATTTCATTTTATACTGTTTATTTCACACATACTTTAACATAACAATTATTCATGTAACACCTAGCTAGAAAATGTGCAATATCTTAGCAATCACTTTTCAGATGAACAGTAGCAGGACAAATGATGTGTCCATCTGAAAACCATCAATCACTTCTCTTTAACTTTAAGTGCAGGGGTAGTTAATTTTTTATTGGGAAAGGACAAAAAGGAAGGAGGAAAAAAAGGAAGGAAACCCACACATATGTAATATTGGCTTAGAAACATAAAAATGTCTTCGCTGGGAGAGTGGGGTAGAAATCCAATAAATAAATAAACAAAACATCCATACTAAAACCATTAGGGAATGCTACGTAATGTATGTAGGATGACCACAAAGGGTGTAATCCTTGTATCTTCAACAGCAGTATGAACAACAAAATCTTGGTGGATGCAGTGTCATTTATCAGGGCCCAGTACAAAACTCTCTCTCTCTCTCTCTCTCTCTCTCTCTCTCTTTCTCTCTCTCTCCTACACACACACACACACACACAGAGAGAGAGAGAGAGAGAGAGAGAGAGATGGGCACAAACTGAGAAAATGTGGTTTGGGGTTCATGGCATGCCCAGTTCGTAAACCACGAACTATCATGAACTTTCAGCCACCAAAAGAACTGGTTTGTGAGGTTTGTGATGTGGTAGAATGGTCCCCTGGCATGCTAAAGACACCAAACTCACCGGAGATCTATGGCTGACTCTCCTCTACCTGCCCTCCAAGTTTGTTGAGGATTTATTGGGCCCAAGTTATGCCTCCCCCAGAAGGTGCCCACAGGAAAGTGTTTTCTGGGGAAATGACAGGTGCCGGTTCAGAAGGTTTAGGAGTATATAGAATGGATCCTGTGCAAGCTAGAGAGGACCATGTTGGCAGGGAATCTCTGGTTTACTCTCTTCTACCTGCCTGCCAAGTTTGATTGGATGATTGGATTTACGGTGTCCAAGTTATAGCCCCCCAATGAAGGTGCCTCCAGGAAAGTCTGTTCTGGGGAAATGACAGGCAGAGGTTCAGGAGTGTATAAAATGGATCCTGTGCCAGCTAGAGACATCAAGGTTGCAGGGGACCTCTCCCAGATGCTCCTTTACATACCCTCCAAGTTATGTTGTTTTGAAGTTTGGTAAACATTTCGATTGAGTGGAGACAGTCTGTCTGGAAATGTATCAGTTCATGAACCACCACAAACGGCTTGAAAGTTCGTGGAAAGTTCGTGCCAATTGAACAGCAACAAACTTCAGTTTGCGAATCATGAACTGACCAAAATTCACCATGAACTTTAGTTCGTGAGTGTCAGTTGACGCTGCCATGGGTTGGGGTGTTCAGCTACAGACTGTACTCACTCCCCTCCCCCATGCATTCTCTAGGCTAGTGCTTATCTTGCAGGTGGCCTTGGAGCTTAGAGGCGCTTCTTCCCTGCTCATCCCGCTGGGAATTTAATGGTTGTGCATTAGCCCACGCATAATTGTGCTTGCTCATTGGCCTGGGGGTGTCAGGGGGTCTTCTTCAAAGGGGTTATTTCCCTGGGGACCCACGCCTTCCCCGTCACTCCTGACACAAATGTTTATGGTGTCTCAAGTACCTTCTCCCTCAATAAACTGGTATTGCTGAAGACCTGGTGTTGAGTGTGATTGCCCGGGAACCTTGACAGTGAGTTGTTTCATGCCCATCCCTACACACACAGAGAGAGTTGTCATATTCCAAAGACACGAGGTTGGATCCTGTGATCCATCAGCAGAAGCTGCTGGCCATTACCTGTCTTCCTGTCTTCTCAGTAGGTTTTTGTTTTTGTTTTTTGAACCCTGGGAAGTTTATTCCCAAGGTTTTGGGATACCTAAAGAGCAACAGCCATGTGGGTCAGTGAACTATTGTGGGGAGGGGGAAGTGGGTGTAAGCAGTGTTTCTCCGATGAAAAAAGAAGAGACAGATTCTGCCCTCTCCCCACTGCATCTTCCTAGCCCTTGCAACTAATGTTCTATGTGCATCCCCCAGCCCTGGGAATAAACTTTCCTGGGGCTGTAAATGGCTGCTGGGGGAGAGAAAGCTGGGAAGATGGTCCATCTTCCCTGCAGGATCCTTGCACTGGATCCAACCCATAGATTTATTTCGACTATAGACCTTGGTGGGAGGGCGGGGTAGAAATCCAATAAATAAAATAAATCATTCAAATCCTTAAGAAATGCTGGTTTCATTGGCTTTGCTGTGTAGTCACTGGGAGGACGGCACTAGGGAAATAAACCGGGATTAAGCCGGGATATTAGCATTCACACATCATACAGAACCTCAGTAAAATCTAACTGTGGCAAATAAATCAGCCTCAAACCATGCTTTCAGATCCCGGTTTGATGGACACCAGTTCTTCACAGTTAGAGGAATGGCCTTCATTTAAACACACTCACACAAACTGGGAAATCAAAATGGCCCCGGAGCAATCCCGGCTGAGTGGCCCCTGGAGTGCTACACAGGGCCACTGGGATTTGCTCTGTTTGCTCCTGGCTAACAGAAGACCTCCTGGGCAGTGGCCCATCTGGAAGACTCCCTCACACTAACCATGGTGTTGTTGTTGGTGTTGTTAAGTCTCAGCCAACTTATGGCAACCCTGTAGGGTTTTCAAGGCGAGAGACAGTCAGATGTTATTTGCTATCTCCTCTGCATAGTGACCCTGGACTTCCATGGTGGTCTCCCATCCAAATATGAACCTTCTGAGATCTGACAAGATCTCTAACTGGGGCTTTCTAGGTCAGGACACCAACTATAGTTAGTTTAATTAAGCCATGATTCTGAACTGAAGAATGCACATACCACAACCTTAATCTATCCCTTTAATCTCATTAATCATGAAAGATTTTAAAAACATTTTTAATTGATGTAAATAGATCATGCCATGGTATTGGGCTTGCAGTCTGGACTAACGTATCATTTCCCTCCCATCATTCCGTGCTGGGCCATAGGTAGGGTAGGACATCTCATTCAGACATAAGATGATCTCCACCATCTCTTTTCCAAAAGTTACTGCACTCCTGTTCTCCTCTGTATTGTCCAGTGGAGCCTGAGCGGTGGGTGTTGCCTTCTGACACACTTTCAGTGAGGTCAGAGGGTGTGGCATACTCAAATAAGTTATGCTAATGAGTTATACTAATGAGCTCCTGCACCTCTTTTTCTACGAAATGACCCCTGTTAATCATGAAAGATTTTTTTAAAAAATTTTTAATTGATGTAAATAGATCATGCCATGGTATTGGGCTTGCAGTCTGGACTAACGTATCATTTCCCTCCCATCACTCCGTGCTGGGCCATAGGTAGGGTAGGACATCTCATTCAGACATAAGATGATCTCCACCATCTCTTTTCCAAAAGTTACTGCACTCCTGTTCTCCTCTGTATTCACTCACCCAAGAGGTATAACCAATTCATATATATTCTATTAGGGAACAAAATCTAAATGCAACGCTTGCTTGATTATCTTCAGCTTTCATTTATAGCAGAACAAAAGACAGGATTAAGATGAGATCTGATTTTCTAGTAGTAAAAAAGACTCCTCGGATTGCATTTTATATAGAATAAATGCAAACAGAAGACACGGCTTGTTTTCTCTTTTGCAATAAATAAAAATGCCTACATAGAGAAAGAACCTACACAGAGAAAAAAGGCAAAACATATAACTCTAGAGCCGAATTGAATTGCAGTGAGAGGTAGCCATATATTTATGAAGTTGGTTATTAAAGTAGGACCTCTCCGAGTCCATTTTCCAGCCCCGTTTGTTTCTTCAGAGACACGTTTATTAAAACAGGGACATATTATTTCTCCAAATCCCGTGCTATTTTTGTGGTACAAGAATTACTACAGTGACTTGCACATGGAAATTATCTCGCACATCTGTATTCTGATTATGATATTTAGTGCAAGGGTCATGAATAATAAAATTGCTAAATATGCTTATTGCCATCTATAAATAAAGGTTATCATACTTGAGAAGGTTTTGTTTCTGGAGTGTCAGAACAAGTACGGCTAGTTGCAAGACAATAGGGCTTTAATTTTACTAGGAAAATAAATACTTACATTTATAAATATTCAAATGATTTCCAAAGTGCAGTAAAACCAAATTAATACTGAGAAAACGAGTGCAACAGCAGAACTCGAGAAGTTCACGCAGTGTGTTTGCAAAGTTCAGAGTTCTAGCAGGGGAAAAAAATGGGCTCCTATAATTTCAGTGTCATGCGAAATAGGACATTGCTGCTTCAAGTGTGGTTTCCCTTGAAGGCTACTATCAAACTTTCAGCTCCAACAGAATGACTGCCATTCTTCTTTCATGACCACAGACACTGGTAAGTACTCTGATTCAGGTAAGTACTCTATTTCATGCATTAACTAGATCCTCCCAGAAACCCACTGTTGCATAGAATCTTTAAGCAAACACCATCCACAATGGGAATGTCCAATGACCATTTATAATAGTAGCAGCTGAGATATTCCCCCTACCACATGATGTTCCAACTTCCGGGGGTTTCCCAGATATGATGTCATGGAGCGGTAACACTCCCCCCTCCCCGCACTGCTGCATTGTTTGGTGGTGACCAATTAGGGCCGGATATCGCGGGGGAGAGGCGTGGCTGTTTACCCCGCAGCAAAATAACGCACAACTGCGCGATCAGGCGTCCCCTCGCGGTCCCGTGGTTAGGGGGGAGCTGCCGATCACACGACGCACCAAAGAAGGTTGTGTGTGGTTTTTTTAACCTGAAGTATGCGCATGCTCCGTTGGGTGCCTGTGCGCATCCCTGCAGATTTCGAAAAAAAACAAAACCTTTTCGCAATGGGGCATGGGCGGGTGCCGGATGCCACCAGAAACGCGATCAGATGCCCGCCCTTGCCCCGCGGTTACCAGAAACTAGTACCTCGGAGGTACTAGTTTTTTACCCCGTATCTTCGGCAGGAAGCCTTGGGTGAGCCACGGGAGCTCTACGCTTCCCAGATGTGGCGGTGAGATCGCGCCTGGAAAATCCACCTATCTTCCGTCCCTCTAGCATGGCTAATGCTCCGTGTGACCGGGGCCTAGGTGTGGCAGATTAGAACTACGTGTCACACTTACACAGTCCCTTGACTATGTAGGGTGGCCTACTAGGGACGTGATAAACTTCTGGTTTTGCTGCCTGCCAAAAGTTGTTAAGCTCTAAGCAGGCCATAATACATGGCTGGTAGGCTGCTTGGTAAATTATAAAGAGACTGCACAAATTTGTGGAGAAAAGTCTATTGACAGCCATTAGCCATTATGGTTGGATAGAACTTCATGCTCTGAAGTAATAAGCGCAAGTTACTGAGGCACAATGGCACAGAAGTGGATATATACTTGTGGGCTTCCTGTGGGCTCCATATATACTTGTGGGCTTCCTGTGTTACTGTGGGAAACACGAGACTGGACTAGATGGACTTTTGGTCCATTCTACGAAGGTTCTTGTGTTCTTAAATTGTACAGGCCCGGCCTAGAAAAAAAGCACAACGTTTGAGGCTTCTTAGAGCAGTGGGTCATGGTTTAGTGACGCCAAGGTAAAAGGTAAAGGTTCCCTTGCTCGAAAGCCAGTCGAATCCGACTCTAGGGTTGCGTTGCTCATCTCCGTTTCAAAGCCGAAGAGCCAGCGCTGTCCGAAGACGTTTCCGTGGTCATGTGGCCGGCATGACTAAACACCAAGGCGCACGGAACGCTGTTACCTTCCCACCAAAGTGGTCCCTATTTATCTACTTGCAATTTCTTGCTTTCGAACTGCTAGGTTGGCAGGAGCTGGAACTAGAGATGGGAGCTCACTCCGTCATGTGGCACCCGGGTCTCGAACTGCTGAACTACTGACCTTCCACAGCCTGCAGTTCAGCGTCTGAACCACTTGAGCATTTTGTAAAAAAAAAGAAAAGAAAAGAAACGTTTCAAAACATGCTATACAATTGCTTTACATGAACCAGTCCTTGACCTGGGTAGCTCAAGCTAACCCGATCTCCTCAGCTCTCAGAAGCAAAGCAGGGTCGGCCCTGGTTAGTACTTGGATGGGAGCCCACTTAAGAAGCCCAGGGCTGCTATGTGGAAAGCAGGCACTGACAAACTGCCTGTGTTTGTCTCTTGCCTTGAAAACCCTACAGAGTTGCTGCAAGTCAGCTGCTACTGAATGACAAACAAGCAAAAAATCACGATCCAGGGGCCCCTAAATTTAGTCCTAGCAACGTTGCAAGGAAGTTCCTGCCGTCTGGACTGCCTAGGTGTGGAAGGTGTCTCTCCATGAAAAGATGTCCCTTTGCTGCCAGCCCTGAGCAATTCAGCCATACAAGAAACCCAGCAGCTGCGTCTCCGGAGCCACCAGCACAGCTGTTTGTGGAGCTCACCAAGAACGCCATATGTCACGGCTGTAAGGATAACGTGCACAGTTAGCATCTGGGTCTTGTGGTATTTAGCTGGGTGCTGCCTCTGCTGCCAGTGGAGTCATCGGGAAGGGGAGGGGGAGATTTAATCAGATGTGTTCATTTATTACACTTCTGTTTTCAAAACAAGGCCTCCCTAACAACTCTTCTTGCTTTATCCTGCAGGAGTCTTTAAAATCAGGGGCCTGAACAAATTGCAAAGGGGATTCCCCCACCCCCATCCCAGTTTTATTTCTTTCGTATTCCAGAAATTTTTATCTCCGGTACATTCCACTCATCCTTAATTCTGGATTAACAAGGGGAAATTCCAGGAATTAACTCTGGAATTGGAGGGTGTGAAGCTTGTGAGCGGTTTTCAGCTCCTTGCGTTCATTTGTATCTTCCCCCCCATGCTATGTGGCTGATGAGTGTGTACGAGTGGAGAAAACACTGAAAAAAGGAATTAATTGATGTTGAATGTTCGTTCAAATGATTGCTCTTTGTTGTAGTTCAACTAGTGCACAAGGGCACTGACAAAACCTGCGAAACTCACACTGAAAGAACTTTGATGCAGTTCTGTATATCTTGATGTAACAGTCATTTATGCAATCCGAAAGATGGGACTTACTTCTGAGTAGAACTGCTTAGGATTGCTCCCCGTCACATCCACTTTCTACACTCCTCTTTGACATAAGGGAGACAGAGGGATGCTGGTGCCTCGTCTGTTGACACATGTGTGTCATACAAAGAAGTATAAATCAGGTGAATGGAAGGTATAAGAAAGCAGAGATGTTTCACACTGATTGAGGTGTATGTGTGCGTGGGGGCGGGGGTACAGGGTTGAATGTACTAGTGTGAGTCAGCATGAGTGCCAGTGTGGTGTTGCGGTTACCGTGTTGAACTACAATTGAGGAGACCTGGGTTCAAATCCTCACTCAGCCACAAAACTCACACCTTGGGCCAGTCATGAGCATGCTCTCAGCCCAACTAACCTCACGGAGTTGTTTGTTGAGGAGAAAATGGAGGAGGGCGCTACCACATATGACTGTCTGAAGAAGAAGAGGTTGGATTTATACCCCTCCCTTCACTACCCAAAGGAGTCTCAGAGCAGCTTACAATCTCCTTTGTCTTCCCCTCCCCACAACAGTCACCCTGTGAAGTAGGTGGGGCTGAGAGAGCTCTTTTTTGAGAACTGCCTTTGAGAGAACAGCTCTGAAGGAACTTGTAACCGATCCAAGGTCACACCAGCAGCTGCATGCGGAGGAGTGGGGAATCAAACCCGGTTCTCCCAGATTAGAGTCCGCGCTCCTAACCACGACACCAAACTGGCTCTCTTTCCCCCCACTCCTTGGAGGAAGGTTGGGATAATAACATGATACATAGTTCGAAAAGTACTTAGGTCACAGTAGCTAGACCTCCAGAGGAACTGGTTGGCCACTATGTGGGACAGGATTCTAGACTAGATAGACCACTGGTCTGATCCAGCAGGGATCTTATGTGCTTTTTGTGGGGTGAGATGACTGGGAGAGAATATTAGAATAGCTCTGGCTAGATCAGATCAGCGTGGCATCCGGTGTCCTCTTTCACACAATGACCAACCAGTTGCCCTGGGGCACTAACACAGAGGACCGAGAGGCCACAAAGACACCTAGAGGGGGCTGCTCCTATTATTATGAATTGCCAGTTGACTGGTTAGATGGGACTAGCTGACCACGAGAACAGTGGATTCCTAAAGGGAAATGGCACAGGACAGGACAGGACGCAGCCTTTCTGCAGATGTTCCAAAGGAGGAATGAAGAGCACATCAGTTGAGCAGAATCCAGACAGCAACCTCCACCTCTGAATCATGCATATTCACTGGACATTCTGTGTAAGGCCTATATACAGATGCATGCACATCTGGACTGTTCTCTCCACGCAACTGAGAATCCTGCTTCCCGATCCCAATGATATAGAAGGAGTCCTCCTACATGTGTACCCTCATATGAATGTAGGCGCTATTCAGATGTTCCAGTAAGCATGCGTACATTGAATGTGGAGCTTGCCCCCATGATCTTGCTCTCTTCCTACGGGTTAGGTTTCCCAGCCTCCAGGTAGGGCCTGGAGATCTCCTGCTTTTACAACTGATCCCCAGCTGACAGAGATCAGCTCCCCTGGAGAAAATGGCTGCTTTGAAGGGTGGACTCCAGGGCATTGTGCCATGCTGAAGCCCCTCCCTTCCCCAAACCCCGCCGTCTCCTGGACCCACCCCCAAAGTCTCCAGGTATTTTCCAACCCAGACCTGGAAACCCTACTACGAGAGTTTATTATTCCCGCTTAGAACATCTCAGATGGGCATCTAGAGAGAAGTAAGGGGGCTGTGAAGCAGGACTTCCCGTGGGCCTAGGAACTAGGGCTACCAAAACCCTGGGTCCTGTTGCCTGCTGCTGTAGAAGCAGTAGCAGGAGAACGATTTAAAAAGAAAAATAAGGCCTTGCCCCCTTACAGGAAGCTCTTACCATAAACTTCCTGATGATTCCTAGATCTACCTGGAAGTGAGCAGGGTAGCTCTAGGAATCACGAAGAACTCTATGATAAGAACTCCCTGTAAGTAGCCAAGGTCTTGTCTTTCTTTTTAAATTTTTCTCCTAGGAGACTGCTTCCCCCCACAGATTTCACTCCGGCAACCCTACTAGACGTAGAGTGAACTGAGAGAGGGAAGGGGCTCTCAGTCTCCCATGATGATTCATAACAATCATCTAACTTGCTGGCTGCAAACCTCTGGCAATATCTATTTGTAAACATGCCAGTGCATTCCTAAGCACTCTCCACGCTGGAATGTGAAAGGTTTCAGATCAATAACTCAATTGACAATAAAAGATGTGCGCCTGCCTATGCCGTAGGGTGGCTATACATTTTATCAAAGGGCTTTGACATTTCCCGGGATAGAGGGAAACTGGAAATCGTGCTATGATCCTAAGTGTCTGGTGGCGCAACGGGTTTTCACAGGAAGAAGGGGGGGGGGACACAAATTACCCAAGCTCAAGTTGAAACACTAACCACCTCTATGGGGGCATCGCTCGCCGTGGAGGTATACAATGGGTGTTGAGAGGCTTGTTCGCCATAATTAAAGAGTTTCAGACGGAGCAGGAACAAATGGCAACCGATCCTGATTTAGTCGAGAAAATGAGTCACATCACTGATTATTAACTATTAAAGTAATTGAAACCCTTTTGAGAACAGATCTAACGCTGCGTGGCTTTGAAGGTTTGCTATGTCTTGTAATCCATAGATTATTGAAGTTAATTGATCTGCTGAGATCATGCCCATATCAAGGGGAGGGGGGAAATGCATGTATACTTAAAATGTATTTTTAAACAAAGACTCATTTCAAATTGAGTTCCTATCTGTGTTGCATCCAGTAAAAGGCAGAGACGTTGAGAGTATTGCTACTGTGATCCTGCAACATAAAATGTACAGAAAAGACAAACTCAGCCAACCCTTTAATTGAGGACTTGGGTGTATTTGTGGGGGGCACCGAACTCTTTTCTCTTCCCCCCACCTATAATTTGGGCTCCATTTTTTTCCTTTAGAAATCTTCTACACAACGAAAGCAATAACAATATGTTGATTTATATCACAGGGAAATAATTTTTCCATACTAAACTTCAAAGTGATTTTAATTGAATTTAATCCTCTTGACTTTCATTTACTTATAAATGAGTTTCAGTTGTAATGTTAGAATGAAGCTGACTTCAGCAGTTCAGGTCTTAATGTTTTGATTAGAGATTATAAAATATTGTTTTTTTGGGGGGGAATAAAAGCTCTACGAAATGCTATCGGATTTCAATTTGCGTTACGTCCTTATACTATTTTACGGTGGGTTAGAGGCAACTTGATTTAAATAAGGTGGGTCAGTTCTAAATAAAACACAAACACACACACACACACACACACACACAAAACACATTAAGGAATAACATGTCCGTGACCATGATCTCCAAATCCTTAATTAAAAAATGGAAAATAAGCATGTTTACCAAATGTATAATTCTATCAGAATCTTTAGTGTGTTACATTTGTACCACACCTTCTTTCCATGGAATCTGGGGTGACATAAATAGGTTCCCCTAGAGTCAGATTCAACTGGCTTTCAAGCAAGAGAAACCTTTAGCTTTTTAAAATAGGTTTGCTGCTAGCATTGCCAACTCTGGCATCGGAATTCCAGAAGAGCTGGGTGGGCAGTTCCTTGTGAGGAAATTTAGCAGGGATGTGATGTTACACTAGAACTTCCATTTTCCCTAGATCCTACGGTATATTGTAGCTTCTGCCCTCCAAAGCTGCTAGTTCCTCCAGGGGAACTGATTCCAATAGTCTGGAGAACAACTCCAGGACTACACCAGGCTCTGCCTGGAGGTTGGCAAGCCTATAGAAGAAGAAGAGAAGAAGAGTTTGGATTTATACCCCGCCCTTCACTACCCAAAGGTGTCTCAGAGCGGCTTACAAATTCCTTTCCCTTCCCCTCCCCACAACAGACACCCTGTGAGGTAGGTGGGGCTGAGAGAGCTCTTGACAGAAACTGCTCTTTTTCAAGAACAGCTCTTATCAGAGCTACAGCTTGCCCAAGGTCATCCAGCCAGGTGCAAGTGGAGGAGTGTGGAATCAAACCCGGTTCTCCCAGATTAGAGTCCACACACTTAACCACTACACCAAACTGGCTATAGCTACAGAAGGGTAGGTGTCTTCAGACAGGGATGAACTGAGGTTGTATGTAGCTATGTTTCAAACGGGTACTGTTTCTTTATTTGTTCTGAAATCGTATATACTCCTTCTCCAGAAACCTGGCAACTCATATGTAATAAAATCAACACCCATCGCATTATCAGAATCAAGACACAGTCATACAAATAAGCTGAGAACACACGCTAGAGTTGCCAGCCTCCAGGTGGGGCCTGGGGGATCTCCCGCTTTTACAACTGACCTCCAGCTGACAGAGATCAGCTCCCCTGGAGAAAATGGCTGCTTTGGAGGGTGGACTCTGTGGCATTGGACCATGCTGAGGCCCCTCCCCTCCCCAAACCCCGCCCTCTCCTGGATCCACCCCCAAAGTCTCCAGGTATTTTCCAACCCAGACCTGGCAACCCTAACACACACAGAACATTAAAAACAAACGAAAGCTCAGCAGACTAAAATGCTATCCAGAATATACTCCATGGGCTAGAAGCAAATCATAAAAACAGATAAAATGGAGGGAACAACACGATTAAAAGGCTGGGTAAACAGCAGGGTTGCCAGGTACCCCTTGGCCACTGGTGGGGGATGTGTGGGGCAGGTTGCCGTATCCAGGTTGGGAAACTCCTGGAGAGTTGGCAAGAGAGCCTGGGGAGGACAGGGATCTCAGTGGGGTACAGTGCCACGGAGTCCACCCTCCAAAGCATCCATTTTCTCCAGGGAAACGGGTATCTGTAGTCTGGAGAGGAGCTGTTATTCCAGGGGATTCCCAGGTCCCATCTGGAGGGTGGCATCCCTAGTAAAAAGGAATATTTTGGTTAAAACAACAATTCAGTAGGAAGCAAGGTGAGTATTAAGAGGGAGGGTATTCTAAAGGAGAGGTGCCACCACTAAAAACATCCTGTCTAGCCTCTGCAGGTGAGGGTCCAGAAAGCAGGACTTGGGAAGGAGACCTTAAGTGGTGGAATGGACAGTATGGGAAAAGGTAGTTTGGCTGCGGTCACACGGAGCATTAGCCACGCTACAGAGACAGAAGATAGGTGGATTTTCCGGGCGCGATCACAGCGCCACATCTGGGAAGCATAGAGCTCCCGTGGCGAACCCGAGGCTTCCCGCCGAAGATGCGGGGTAAAAAACTAGTACCTCTGAGGTACTAGTTTCCGGAAACCACGGGGCAAGGGCAGGCGCCTGATAGCGTTTCCGGTGGTAGGTCGTGGCATCCGGTGCCCGCCCATGTCCCGTTGAGAAAAGGTTTTTTTTCCCCCAAGTCTCCACGGGATGTGCACAAGCACCCAACGGTGCATGCGCACACTTCGTTTAAAAACAAACAACACAGCCCCCTCCTCTTTTCCATACCCCCCCCCACTCCTGGCTCGGCCTGCTCGAGAGGAACTCTCTGCACTGGGCGGCAGAGGGGGAGGTGCAGGGGGGGCGTGGCGGGAGGGTGGCCCGGCTGAAGCTCCTCCTGGGGGGGACCGGACGGAGGACACAGTTTGCATTCCTCTGCAGCCCTGGAAGGGGTTAAACCCGCTGAGCCTTTTGCTAGAGAGGCCGCTCCCCCCCCCCCCGCATTTTCCTGCCTGTGTGTGGTATCCTGGGCAAGAGTTACCAATATCAAGGTGGGGCCTGGCCATCTTCCAGAATTACAACTGATTTCCACACGATGGAGACCAGTTCCCCCGGAGGAAATGGCCACTTCGTAGGGTAGACTCTACGGCACCATGTCTCAGCTGAGCTCCCTCTCCTTCCAAACGCCATCCTCCTCAAGCACTGCACCCAAATCTTTAAATACCCCATTCTGATACTAAGGATCCCTGCCCAACCTCAGTACCCCACAATCTGCTATCTTCATAGGCTTGCCAGACTCCAGTTGGGGGGCGGGGGATCCCCTTCATTTGCAGGCTCAGGCCTGCCACCAGCCAGCTGGCCATCAGGGGAAACCCCAACCCCCCAAAAATACATCCCATGGCATCACTGCGTTGGCGATGTCGGGGGTGACACTCTACTTTTCGGGCATAACTCAATGGTGTTGATGATGTCTCCACCCACCACCAGAACACCCCAAATCCCCCCTCCAGCTGCAGGTAAGGACCTGGCAACCCTATACCTTCATCTGCCCTGTGATGCATTCACTTACTTTGCAGGTCCTTCTCCTGCCCTCTTGTAGAAACAGAAAAGGGTTAAAGACATGCTTAAAAAAAATAATAACTGTTCCACAATCTGTTATCCAGAGTTCAAAATAAACCTCACCAGCTGTAGCATGAAAATTGGCAGGATGCACATTTCACAGGGCCTTATTGTCCATGCGTGCACATAGAAAAAAAAATGTGCGCACACTAGTGATAAGATGGGACTCCCTCTCATGCCTAGAAAAAGGGACTGAAATCTGAAGAAAGACAACAACAATAGATCACAGTAACAGCATTTTAACAAGGTGGGCAGACCCCCCCCCCCGCAATGATGTACCAGAAAACATAGATGGTCTCTGGTAAGTAAGAAGAAGAAGAAGAAGAGATTGGATTTCTACCCCGCCCTTCACTACCCAAAGGTGTCTCAGAGCGGCTTACAAACTCCTTTCCCTTCCCCTCCCCACAACAGACACCCTGTGAGGTGGCTGAGAGAGCTCTGACAGAAACTGCTCTTTTTCAAGGACAGCTGTGCCAGAGCTTGTGACTGACCCAAGGTCACATCAGCAGGTGCAAGTGGAGGAGTGGGGAATCAAACCCGGTTCTCCCAGATTAGAGTCCGCGCACTTAACCACGACACCAAACTGGGCAGGGTACCAGGGTTTCCAACCTCCAGATGGGGCTTGGAGATCTCCAGGGAGATCCCCTGGAGAAAGGACTTCAGAGATGAGATCCCCTGGAGAAGATGCCTGCCTTAGAGGGAGGACTATCTGGCATAATGCCACACTGACATCCCTCCCTTTCCCTCCCCAAACCACACCATTCCTAGGCTGTACCCCCAAATGGAATTTCCCAACCCAGAATTGGCAATCCCCACACTTTGCCCTCACTGGCAACCCCCCACAGTTTGCCCCAACAGGCAACCCCACAGGCAGTGCTCATCTCCGTTTCCAAGCTGAAGAGCCAGCACTGTCCAAAGACGTTTCCATAGTCATGTGGCCAGCAAGACTAGATGCCGAGGTGCACAAAACGTTGTTACCTTCCCACCAGAGTGGTCCCTATTTATCTACTTGCAATTTCTTGCTTTCGAACTGCTAGGTTGGCAGGAGCTGGGACCAGAGACGGGAGCTCACTCCGTCATGCGGCACACTCGGGTCTCGAGCTGCTGAACGACTGACCTTCCGGTTTTTAATGAACACTGTGAGCTGACTGTGATTGATGGCTGCTACTGTTTATGGACAACAACGATTACCAACGATTACTAGCACTTTGTTATGGTTTTAGAATTGTTTTTATCGTAATTTATGTTTTTAATGTAATGATCTGTTTTATGTAAGCTGCCCTGAGCCGGCTCAGGCTGGGAGGGCGAGGTAGAAATTAAAATAAATAAATAAATAAATAATGGTTGGTTTGTGAAACCAGGATTCAGCTCCCAGATGATGGGCCAAACCCTGGTTTGCCCCATCAAACGTCTTCTATCTGTTGCCCGGGAGAGTGTTGCCAGAGATCAAGCCAAGATGAAAAACATCAAACAAACACTTAAAAAATGATTATTCAATCCTGGCTCCAGATTTAATACACCCTAAATAACCGTAATTAGTAGAGTGGCTGGCATTCAGACAATCACACAAACCATAGTCAGTTCATCTGAACCATGGTTTTGTGCTATCTGAACTGATGTTCACTGCCACAGGAAGTGGTGGCGGCTAAAAGCATGGACGGCTTCAAAAGGGAATTGGATAAGCATATGGAGCAGAGGTCCATCAGTGGCTATTAGCCACAAGGTATAGATAGGGGCTCTGGGGCAAGTGATGCTCTGTCTTCTTGGTGCTTGGGGGGGGGGTCAACAGTGGGAGGGCTTCTAATGTCCTGGCCCCACTGGTGGACCTCCTGATGGCACCTGGTATTTCTGGCCACTGCGTGACAGAGTGTTGGACTGGATGGGCCTTTGGCCTGATCCAACATTGGCGTTTCTTATGTTCTTATGATGTAAGGGATAAAGCTTTCCAAAATGCAATTCTCCACTTTCAGTTCAATGGTGTGTTCCATTCTACCAACACGCTGTTTTAGCACCTCATTCTCCTGCCTTTGTGAATGCAGCATTCATGCTTACTTGTGGCTGGACTGAGCCCAATGAAAACCCCCCCCACACACACACACACACAAAATGTGGTTCTGAATAAACATGGGCTGCCAATGCCATTACAATAAAGATAATACCTAACCAGGGGTCATTTCCTGAAGGAATGCACAGGAGCAGAGCTCCGGCAGTAAAGAGCCGAGGGGGTGGGCACATGCAACAAGCCCCACCCCCTGCTCCCAGCAGCCCTCAGTCAGAGCAAGAAGCAGCCAGGTAAGTTGCAGAGCTCCCCCCAGCCCCCTGGTCCAAAACAGTCCCATGGCCCCTTTAAGAACAAGTTTTATTCAGGTACAAGCTCTCCCTCCTCTGTGAAGACAGATCTGCACGTTCCCCCCCCCCAATAGCTAGCAATCCAAAACAGTCCAGTGGAGCCTGAGTGGTGGGTGTTGCCTTCTGACACACTTCCAGTGATGTCAGGGGGTGTGGCATATGCAAATAAGTTATGCTAATGAGCTCCTGCACCTCTTTTTCTATGAAATGACCACTGCCTAAACCCCTTTTAATCCCCTGAATACCAAACAATGTGGCCCATAAAGTGTGTTAGCACATGCATAGTTTCATGTTTCTCATGTCGATACCAAACTCTACTGCTGTTATCAATTGAGGAGAAACAGATGTCATACAAAACACAGTTATACTTTTCATACATAAGCCCAAGTAACCTTAGGATTTCCGTTTCCTCCATACCACCCTGAATTGTCTTAAATGTGTAAGGATTCTGTGGCATATAGACAAAGGTCAAGAAGTAAACAACCAATGAGTCAGTGAAGGAAAAACAGTGGTAAAAGAGGGATTTGCAGGGAGCTTGCAAATCGTTGGTCTCAGTCACACGGACGAGGTAATGCACGAATGCGCGGGGGAAGCGAGGCTATTTACCCCGGAGGAAACTGACCCACAGTTGCACGATCACACAGTTCTTTGAAGCTGCGGGTGTAGCCCGCCACTGCGTGACCAGACGCAGTGGGGGGTGTTGCGGTTTGGTTCTGATTCGCTTAAACGGAGGAGCAATGAATCGCATCTCCACACTGAGGGCTTCCTACGGCAGTATGCAATGATGCGCGTACTGGGAAAGGGGGAAAAACAACGGCACGGAGTCGGGATGGCCTAATTAGACCATCCCGACGCCATGAGAGCGCACTGGAGCGATCACACAAAGGGGAAAGTCGGTCTGTGGTCCGTAGCAACCCATTTGATACTGGACTTTCCCCGGTATTTTTTAAACTCCGCTTCTTCAGCAGAGCTAGATGGGTTGCCGACGAGTGCGGGACGCTTGCCAGATGTTCCCATGTGATCGCACCCTTAAAATCCTCCTGGCATTCGTGGCATTTGTAGCAGGAACTCCTTTGCATATTAGGCGACACACCCCTAAGGTAGCCAATCCTCCATGAGCTTAAAGAGCTCTTCTTACAGGGGCTACTGTAAGCCCTTGGAGGATTGGCTACACTAAGGGTGTGTCGCCTAATATGCAAAGGAGTTCCTGCTACAAAAACCGTGCCTATCGCGTGGCTACTTCTGCGTGTGATCAGGACCATTGTTTCGTTTTTTACCATACGTAGGGTTGCCAAATCTGGGGGGATTCCTGGAGATTTCGAGGTGAGGCAGGGTTATGAATGAAGCCATAGACCCTACCTCTGAAGCTACCATTTCCTACAAAGGAACTGGTCTCTGTAGTCTGGTGTCCAGCTGTGATTCTGGGAGAATTCCAGGCTCCACCTGGAGGTTGGTAAACCCGAACAGCAACTTGCAACCATTTTAGGGATGATAAGGTAGAGATGACTGCAGATCTAGAAGCCCAACCTGCAGGTAGCAACAGATCTAATGAATGAAAAGGATTCTTTCCACTGAGGCCTTTCCAAGCTCCTAGATGTGCGTGTGCAATTGTAAGGATTTTTGCAAAGACTCATCGAGGCATGCCCCCTTCCCTCCCAAGGCCACTTACCCTCTGTTATTACTAATTGTCAAGAATTCCAGCTTCAGAACTCGACCCCAACAAGAACGGCAATATAAACTCTTGCTTGTTGACGTCAAGCTACTGATTTTGACAGCCTAAGAGGCACATTGTGATTTTTCCCCCCAGAGAGAAATTAGCCAATTGCTCCCCCACTCCGACGTTATTATAGAGAAATGGTTGCTCCTAAGCATCTGAGGTCATCAGAAGGGGTGGGTGGTCTTTTACTGTTGGTCAAAAGCAGAAATTACGATCAAAGGAGAGAGTTATGAACGTTGGCACTCACGGAAACAAGCCATTCTGGAGAAGGTCTTCAAGGGAACACGGGCCCATTATGCACACATATCTTACTGCAGATTTTCATAGCAGTAAGCCTTCAATCTTGACTTCAGTAATTTTTTTTGTATTTTGTGTGTGTGTGTGTGTGCGTGTGCGCATGCGCACATGTGCACCTGAAAGTCATGGCGACCTCTGGTGACTGACCCTTACTGGGCCCTGGAGGATATTCAGAGAGGTGGCTGAATAAAGCCTGCCCCTGCCTCTCACCTCTGGTGTTCCAAGGAGGTCTCCCATCCAAGTACTTGCCTGAGTCAACCCTGCTTAGCTTCCAAGCCCCAGATGAGATGGGGCTTGCTTGGGCTATCATAAGAACATAAGAGACGCCAATGTTGGATCAGGCCAAAGGCCCATCCAGTCCAACACTCTGTCACACAGTGGCCAAAAATACCAGGTGCCATCAGGAGGTCCACCAGTGGGGCCAGGACATTAGAAGCCCTCCCACTGTTGACCCCCCCAAGCACCAAGAAGACAGAGCATCACTTGCCCCGGAGTCCCTATCTATACCTTGTGGCAGATAGCCACTGATGGACCTCTGCTCCATATGCTTATCTAATTCCCTTTTAAAGCCGTCCATGCTTGTAGCCGCCACCACTTCCTGTGGCAGTGAATTCCATGTGTTAATCACTCTTTGGGTGAAGAGGTACTTTCTTTTATCCGTTCTAACCCGACTGCTCAGCAATTACATTGGGTGCCCACGAGTTCTTCTATCGTGAGAAAGGGAGAAAAGTACCTCTTTCTCTACCTGCTTGATCCCA
>NW_015168057.1:577685-581664 GCF_001447785.1 Gekko japonicus
ACAAGTTAAAAAGCATTGGACCAAGTACTGATCCCTGTGGTACCCCACTGCTTACCACCCTCCACTGAGAAAATTGCTCATTTATACTCTCTGTTTTCTATTAATTAGCCAGTTTTTCATCCACAAAAGGACTTGTCCTTTTATCCCATGATTTTTGAGCTTACTTAGGAGCCTTTGATTAGGAACTTTAACAAAAGCTTTCTGGAAGTCAAGGTAAACAACATCTATTGGGTCCCTCTTGCCCACATTTTTGTTCACCTCCTCAAAGAACACTAACAGGTTAGTGAGACAAGATCTTCCCTTACAGAACCCATGCTGAGTCTGCCTCAATAGGTTTTGTTCATCTGTGTGCCTACGAATTCTTTCCTTAATAATGGTTTCCACCAATTTACGTCAGACTGACTGGCCTGTAATTTCCCGAATCTCCTCTGGAACCCTTTTTAAAGATGGGAGTGACATTAGCTACCTTCCAGTCCTCAGGAATAGAGGCAGATTTTAAGGAAAGATTTCTTATTTTTGTAAGAAGATCCACAAGTTCCCATTTGAGTTCTTTCAGAACTCTCAGATGCATGCCATCTGGGCCTGGTGATTTATCAGTTTTTAAGTTGTCTATCAGTTCTAGGACCTCCTCTCTCGTCACCTCAATCTGACTCAGGTATTTCAACACCCCTCTCGAAATCAGCGGTTCTGGAGTGGGCAAGCACTTCTCATCTTCCACAGTGAAGACAGAGGCAACAAATGCATTTAGCTTCTCAGCCATTTCCCTATCATCCTTCCAGGTCAGGGCTTAATTTTGACTTTGGATTCTGTGTCTGCCTTCCACACAATTATTTTTCCTCCAGTGTCTTTATTCTACAGTTACAATTTTTAAAATACACGTTTCTGAATTGGGGTGGAATATCACTTATGATGTGTGGGGGTGGTGTCCAAAGTTTTTTAAAAAAATTTTCCACAATTGCCCTATCGCAGTTGCACAGTAGCGTCCAGTAAGCAACTTCCATTTAAATCCTCATGGTTCAGGTTTTGTGCATGCATTAGTCCGTTGAATGAATGGGAACAGGAAGCAACACAGGCAAAGGGGGAAGACCTGATGTTGAAATTGACAAGACTTTTTTTTTAAAACTGACAAGAAACTGAGAAGCCCTGTTTTCCATATTTTGGAGCACTAGGCGATTCTCTGCTGTGTTATCAGCCACTGTGAAAAATGGGAAAGTGTCACACAATCTCATGACATAGGAGAACATGCTCAGTGTACAGAATACATGGTAGAACCCACTAACATTGACATTGCAAACTGTGATCATTGAAAATGTGTGTGCGTGCGTGTGCCTCTGCAAAGTTGGCTGCAACTCCACCACACTTTGCACAGGGCTGCAATTTGTATGGGGGAGGAGTCCTCTGGCAAAAGCTCTGGAGAGCTTTTTTAGCCTTGATCCTGCGCATTGGTTGTGATGTTGGCAGCTTTTTAGAAGTCTGTCCTGTGCGGATTGCACTCTTCCACCAAATGGATCAATCTCAAGAGATTCTTAAGTTTGGTGGTCCACAGAAGGTCCATGGGGCTCAGCTGCCATTTTAATGTTAGGCTTCCAGAAACTGCCCAAACGGTCCCCCCCATCTTTGTTCACTGAAGCATTAAAAGAAAAAAAATGTTTTCAAAGCTTTAGGCTTCCCATCCCAGTCTTTCTCTCTTTACATCTCATGTCAATTTCATTCTGTGCTGATGATCCCCCCCTTTATTTTGTTTGCATGCAGCACTGAAATCCTTTATTTTCCTTTTTGTTGCACACTGGGGATGCTGCTGTTTGCCTCCTCTCTGATCCCCCTTTGAAGTCAACACCAGCAAGGAACAAAACCTTGCATAGCTCCTTTTAAACTTTCCCCAGTTGTTTATTTTTTTTAATCCAGCAATCCAAGACTAGTGATAGTCTCATATTGCTAGACTCATGCCAGTTGTTAAAAAATAAAAATAAATTAAAATGAGGTTGGAAACCCTGATCTGCTTGTAAGAAAAAGCCAACAGGGGTTACTTTACAAATGAAACCAGGAACCAGGAACAGAATTGGGACTAGTATAATTCTTGCAACAGAGTCCATCGATGCAGTTGATTGCTGCTATTAGTTTTAGAAGTGGTTGGGTAGTCAGCCCTAAGTGAACAGGGTACTAATATTATCAATTAATTAATTATTTGAGGGAATAAGTGCGTTAGTGGGTTTGAATTAATTAATTGTAGGGAGCTAAGAGTTAGGTGCTGTTGTTGCTGGAGTTTGGATTATTGTTCAGCAAGAAGGACTTGTCCTCAGTTATAAGACCGTCCAAACCAATTAGTAATATAATATTGTGGTTGCTATTATTGTCTAAATTGACTTAGTGTTAGGAAATAAAATAAAATTAAAATAAAGAGTGGGTGGGAAGGCCTTTATTTATTTACTGGCCGATACTGAGGATTCTGGCAATCAATTCTGGTGAACTTTTTGTGGGGTAGGATAGGTTGAGTAACTGTAGTAGTAGAGATTTTGTATTTATATATTGCATGTTATCGTACCCTCTAATCTGAGCAATACATTGAGCTTGCGGAGACCACCAAGGGCAACGATGCGGGCCAGGGAATTCCAGTGCTCCTGGGGAGGGGAAAGTATAGCGGTGGGAGCAGGCGGAGTATTATGGGAAGAGGGCGGAGAAACAGTAAAGCTCAGTCCTCTTCCAGCCTGCGTCCCATCCCTAGGGAGGTTGGCAGTGGGGCTAGGAAATGTAACCCCCCTGTGACACTGGTGCTATGTAATGCCAGGTCTATAAATAATAAGACCATGGTCCTCAGGGACTTCCTGCAACAGCAGAATGTGGACCTGGTGTGCGTGACCGAGACCTGGGAGAGGGAGGGTGAGACAGTGGCTCTCTCCCAACTTGCCCCACCCGGGTTCTCGGTCCTTCACCAATCTCAGACTAGGGGGCGGGGGGGGGAGTGGCACTATTCGTTCGAGAGGCTTACTCCTTTAGGGTGCTTTCATCTGCAAGTATCACAGGCATTGAGTGTGCTGGCCTGGTCTGGGAGGCCGGGGAGAGTTTGGCGATTTGGCTGGTGTACCGACCACCTAACGCACCGGCCAATAGCCTGCCGTCCCTGATGGAGGCCGTAGCAGGCTGGGCATTGGAATACCCTATACTGATCATCCTGGGTTATTTCAATGTCCATGCCGATGATGTGACCTCTACTCAGGCAGTGGACCTGGTGTCATCCATGGTGCTGCTGGGACTCTCCCAATATGTAACGACCCCCACTCACCAGGCAGGGGACATGCTCGATTTGATCTTCACAGCGTGGGTAACAGTGGACTGGGTTACTGCTTTGGCAGTCCCGTGGTTGGACCACCATGCCCTAGGGGCCCATCTGAATATCCCACTCCAACCCTGTTTAGGTGGTGAGTGTATTTTAGCTCGCCCGCGGAGCCAGATGGCTAGAGAGATGGTGGCGCCGAGCTCAAGACGAGGCAACAAGAACATCTTATAGGACATTTATGAAAGCCTATGAGATGGCAGTCAAAGCCGCAAAGAAGGATTTCTATGCGGCGGTGATTAGGTCCGCTAGCTCTTGCCCAGCCAAACTGTTTAGGATGATTCGGTCGATAACTGTTCTGCCTCAGGAGAGACCAAATGCTAGGGAATTGGATATTGGCTGTGAGGCTTTTACGAGCTATTTTGCGGATAAAGTCTAAGCGTTCTGCTGCAACCTCCCCGCCACACTTGAAACAGTGAGTGAGCTTGAGGCCCATTGCACATCTTCAATTTCGAGCCTGGATCGCTTCAGCCCTCTCAGTCTGGAGGAAGTTGACAGACTGCTCGCAACTGTGTGCCCAACCACATGCAGCCTTGATTCATGCCCTTCCTGGCTTATAAAATCCAGCCATGAGGGGTTTCAAGGTGCCCTAAGAGAGATGATCAACAAGTCCCTTGCTGAGGGGCAGTTCCCTGGGGCACTCAAGGA
>NW_015168057.1:582133-592068 GCF_001447785.1 Gekko japonicus
TTGGACCACCATTAAATCGCCCAGCTGTTGCAGCACCTGGGCCATGAGCTACCATTGAGTTGTTGCCTTATGGAAACTACAAGCAGAAAAGCACCTTAGAACATTGGGAAATGGAAATCCATTGAAAACGTGTCATTTAAATGACTTTTAATTGCCGCCAGCACTTTATACTTGTTGTAGTGTTTTAATAATTCTGTTTTTAAGCTGTTTATATGTCGTGTTGGCAGCCGCCCTGAGCCTGCTTTGCAGGGAGGATGGGGTATAAATTTGATAATTAATAAATAAATAAATAAATTACTGTGAGGTTTCAATCATACATATGATCATTGAATGTAGCATCATTAAGATACATTATCTAAATTCCTCTTTACCTAATTTCTCCCTGAAATCCAGCAATCCATTTCTTTCCTTCTTTTAAGGAATTTGGAGTCTGTTTCTAATCAGTTTTGGTTTTAATCAAAGAGAAATTTGAAGAGAGGAGGGGCAGGAAGGGAGGTTCTCTGAAAATTTAGAATTTCATTCTGTAGATGCTCAGAGGCAGGCAATGTCTTCCCAAACCTTCCTGTCATCCAATTAAAACACGACCATTTAGTAATTAGAATAAAAACAACGGCAAGGGCTGATGTTACAAAAAGGTGCATCGATTCCTCTTCAAAGAGAAATGAAAGAGAAACCCCTCTTTTTAAAAAAACGAATAAAAAACAATGGGTATATCTAAAAAAGTGAATTTCTGAAACAGAAATTCCTTTCCCCAGAATAACAGTAGTTGAATGTAACATGAGGATTACTAACATACCTATAAAAGAAAAATCAAGTATACACTGCACATGTAAAATACGTGCACAAGCCATGTACAGGGGACACGTAGTTTTTCTTAATACATGGGCTTAGTAATTCTCATGTTACATTCAGTACATGTATAGCTGTACATGTGATTGAAACCACACATTTATCCAGGTACTAGTGCCTGGTTTCATTTCAAAAGGGAATGTACTTTGCCTCTTTCGTACAAACAGACATATGCACATGCATGCAGGATGCATATGCCATTCAATGTAACATGCAAACATTAAATTGTGGTCATTGTAACTTGTGAACGGGTCTACTATGAAACTATGGCTATTTGAAGCAATTTCTATGCAACAGAAAATCAGATGCCTCCTCATCTCTATCTTTCACCTATAAAAAACAATTAAGGGTTGAATTCAGGGTTAAACTTTGTACTTTAAAACAGCAATTTCCCGCCTTTCCCTGCTATCTAAATGAACCAAGCAGGAGTTTAGCAAGAAGTGAGATTCTTTTCTTGTCTTTCTGTTAACAGCCACTTCACAGATGCCTACTAAAAACTTTAATAGAATCTTTGAGCCAGAAACTCCCATAATTCAACCCCTTGAACTTTTGAACAACAATTTTATTTAGCAAGCTGATTTATCCATAAGTAAATAGGATACAGTGGCGGATGAAGTACAAGGGATCAAGAGGCCGTTATTAGATTTATAAGCACAAAAGCCCCACTGTTGCGGACAGTGGAGGCTCAGCAGTTACTGTACCTTTCAAAACTAATATGTAACCATATCTGTTTTAAAAGAGTGATTCATATTACTCCAAAATGCATGAGAAACGCTTTCTCATCCCCACCACAGGAAACTTGAGTCTGATTTTAATAAGCTTCAATTGGAATGTGGCCTTTGAAAAGTAGTGCATTTGAAAAGATGGAACATTAAATTTTGTAATGATGTAAAACATCTTCAATTTTTGACAGGACAATGGTGCTTATTGTGCTTTATGGGCCCAGTGGTGATTCAAAGGTCACTTTGTATATGACTCCACAGACAGGGGCAGCAGTGAATGAAAATTAGGTTACATGTGATCAGCTTTATTATTAATCAGATGAAAATGGATTTTTAACATTTTTCTAATGAGCAACAGAGAAAGAAGACAATACCACCGAGAAAGCTACGAGAGGGTTCGGCGAGACGTTACCCAAAAAAATAAAACAAAAATAAAATAAAAAACACTGGGCACATTTAAGCTAATGGGCACTGAAACTGAAAATGCTTAAATGCAATCTCCCGAAATAATAATAATACTACTAATAAAAAAAACTGCAGAGTTCTATGTTGTAAATATAGTAGATGCTTCCAAAATACCTTCAGTAATTTACAATCGCTGTCCTTTGTTTATAACTAACTAATGAACTGATTTCTCTGGCCAGTATATTATTTTGACGCCCAATAGAAGGGCTGCGGGCTTGGGACAGTGTCAGCATTTTCATGATAAATCCCGGACTTTCCCCCCCTTCCTGGCGTTTATAACTCAGCGGTAAAAATGCAGCCCAGGGTAAAACTTGGCATACAAGGTCTAAGCCATGAAATGCATTTCTTTTTTTACCAGTCTGACCCTCCCTTCCCATGCCTATTGTATCAGTCTGGTGCTGCAAGAACCTGGTATCTGATTTAGAAGTCGGAAAATATTGCACATAAACACAACATTAGGACAAAATAAACAGATACGTCTTTGCCTCAAATTAAACTGAAAGTTGAGCGTTAACGTTTTCTAAATACTTTAAAAAAAATAGGTCTGCACAACAGCAGCGTCTGTTCAGTCTCTCTTTGCATACCCTGAAATAAGTCCTGTATCGTACGGCATCAGATTTTAAGAACGTCTAACCCTTTGAATCTTGAACACTGTAAACAAACCTTGCGTCCGTTCTGTGTCACTGTAATACAAAATGGCAATTGTGTTGCATGCACAGCTGAGAGAAAGAAATGATAAGTTAAGCCTGCAACCGAGTACCAATAATGGCACGCTTGCATAGATGGGGGGGAAACCCAAACGGCATTTCAGATGTTACAACCAGACATTCTGGGAACACATTAACCACATGTAACAGGAACACACTTTACCACAATCCTCCCAATACAATTGGTTTCCATTTTGCACGAGCAAGGGCAATGTACGTATTTAGCACACTTGGTACAGTGCCTTGAAAAATCCAGTGGTCTGTTCATGCATACTAAGCCTGTACATACAGGGAAAATAAGTGTATTGCCTTTGTTCACACAATATGGAAACTGTTTGTATTGGGAGGATCATGGGTACCACCAGGGCTTTTTTTGTAGAAAAAGCCCAGTAGGAACTCATTAACATAACAGGTCACACCCAACAGCAGAAACACATTAACATATTAGGCCACACCCTGACAGCACATCTCATTAGCATATCAGGCCACACCCCCATGTTACCAGAAGTGTGGTCATCCAGCCACACCCACCTTTTGCTTATTCTGTTTACCTTGTTTGTTGTCAAAACCCAGGGCTTTTTGCATGTTAGGCCACACACCCCTAATGTAGCCAATCCTAATGAGTTTCTGCTGTTGGGTGTGGCCTATTATGCTAATGAGTTCCTGCTGGGTGTGGCCAACTCAGGAGCCAGCCGGAACTCCGTTCCTGTGCGTTCCTGCCCAAAAATAGCCCCGGGTACCACATTTGCTCATCACACATGGTTGGTGGGCTCCCAGCATGTGTTATTGTCATGTCCGAAAAGGTCTTGAGTAAAAATACGGAAAAGCACACAGGCACACCTTCACAGTATGAGCAGGAGGAGGTGGAGAAGAAGATAACAACGGAGAAGAAGAAAAAGGAGGAGGAGAACATCAAAAACAAAAGCATCCGCATTCTGAGGGAAGAGATGGCAAAACTCTCCCTGTCTTCATCTCTTTTCCAGCCCCCAGTATCTGTTGTAAGGGTGACTTGGCACATGAGAAATATAGGGAGACTTGCCAGTCTCTGTATTCATTAAGCAAGTCCCGGCATCAGCCCTACAGATGATGAACAGGCTCTTGGCCCAAGGATATACTTCATATGTGCTCCATCATATGAGGCTCCATCTGTGTGGATGCCCTGTTCATCACTGTGGGGGGAGAAGGTGTGTCCTAGGGAATGTACCCGTAGACTTGCTTCCTTCTTTGCAATACGTGAAGCAGCCCCTTACAGGTGGGGGAGCTCTGTATGAGTTTCTGCACTTGTAAGGAATTTGCTGGATCAGCATACCTAGGACCACTGTAGCAACAACATTACGTCATTCGATTTTCAGATTCCTCGGGGACTTTTTAAAAAGTTACAAAATGAGGTTACGAGCAGAAACACGAGGGACCCTTGCAAAATAACTCTAAGGGGTTATTGTTCCTAACCAGGAAAAGCTTTCGCAAATTTCGATAAGGCTAGCAAAATGTCTAACGCGCTTTTCACACACACACACACACAAACACAAAGAGTGAGTGAATGCGAATTCTATCGAAAGAATATTTGAAATAAATGTGGAGTTTCGTACTGTTAAGCTTCCTTCTCAGAAATCTGACGTGTTTTTTTTCTGAGAGGGGTGGCATATGTTTTACCTCCCTACTGGAAGGATTTGGACTAGATGACCAAAAAATGTTTTCTTGAGGAGCTCTGGCATAATTTACGAAGAACTTATATATCTGTGTATTCTATACAGTCATTCGTATTTTCTCTAAGTATTTAGGAACCTAGCCCTCCCTTTTTCTGAAGTATGTGCTTTCAAGATAATACAAGGATTCAGGAATAAAATGCAGGAGAGACTCTGCAGCGTCCCGCGATTATTAAGGTAAATAAATAGCCATGTAAAATGTGTGGAAGGGGTTGGCAACGGTTCCTTACCATCCTGAAGCTTCTCTCTCTTTTTGTGAAATTAGTTAATTAGCGCTTTCCCGCCACAAATTTAGCTTGCTTTACGCATGAGAACGGAGGCACCTGTGGGGTCTTCAGCTAGTTTTGCCATTTCTGAGTCAACATTTCAAGAAGCCTTTGGTGTACCTTTCTACACGTGGAAGAAAGCTATTTTGATAAAGAAGCGGTTTACAAATTAATCCAGAAGTTCCTTTATCACATATTAAAGTTGCAGATTTTTTTATGAAGAAATCTTTTAGAAAGCAGCTGCATAGCAAACGGGACCATACCTATCGGCAGGTGAGCAGGGTCACCGAAGCATGGTTGGCCCATCTAAGATCCCCGCCCCCCAGTCCTTTCATTTGTGTTATGACCACTTCAAGAATAGGAGCTGCGGTGGCTCAAGTGGTTAAGATGCTGAACTGCAGGCTGTGGAAGGTCAGTAGTTCATCAGTTCGAAACCCGAGTTGCCGCATGACGGGGTGAGTTCCCGTCTCTAGTTCCAGCTCCTGCCAACCTAGCAGTTCGAATGCAAGAAATTGCAAGTAGATAAACAGGTACCACTTCGGTGGGAAGGGAACAGCGTTCCGTGCGCCTTGGTGTTTAGTCATGCCGGCCACATGACCACGGAAACGTCTTCGGACAGCGCTGGCTCTTCGGCTTTGAAACGGAGATGAGCACCGCAACCCTAGAGTCGGACTCGACTGGCTTTCGAGCAAGGCAACCTTTACCTTTACACTTCAAGAATAAGAGGGTTTTTAAATGGTCTGCTTCTAAAAAAGACTGGTAGTCCATGCCCCTCCCAAATGACCGTGTCCCAAATTCCACCAACTCAGGGAACTCCCCCCTCTCCAAGACAGAAGACTAGGCTTTTATACCCTGCTTTTCTCTACCTTAAGGAGTCTCAAAGTGGCTCACAACCACCTTCCCTCCTCTCCCCACAACAGGTGCCTTCTGAGGTCAGTGGGGCTGACAGAGTTCTGAGAAAACTGTGAATGGCCCAAGGTCACCCAGTAGGCTTTATGTGGAAGACTGGAATCTAAAACCCTATTCTCCAGATTAGAGTCTGCTGCTCCTAACCACTATACCACGTTCAGGGTAGCTCAGAGTAGATCCCCCCCCCCCCAATTATCACTTGTAAGTGATTCTGGGGTGGGGAATCTCCTTTAACTGTGAGAATTGTGGGTACTCAGAGGAGCCTGGATGAATAGAGGAGAAGCAGGAGGTAACTTAAGGAATCTATTACACATTTTATAATGAATTTGGGGAGGGGGAAGCTTGTTAGGTTTAAAACAACAGAAGTTACAGAGCTCTGCCACAAATAATTCACAGAGACCAGAATCCACAAGGAATTTGGCAATAGGGCTACAGAAGGCATCAGGAAATCACCAATTTGCAATTATTTCTTTGAGGTCTCAATTGGAAATTGGGCACTGTGCCCTAAATAAAGAAGTCAGGACAGGGTTCTGGTGAGAAGAGGAAATTTTACACTAAAAGACCATTTCATGTGTGTGCATATGCAGTATTTTGATCTACAGCAACCAACTGAGGCAGAGTAGCTTGGATCACACGGCTTTATAGGTCTCCAGTCCTGGGAGGAAGGGGTTAGACCACACACCATCCTAGCACCTGCCACTGCAATCCAGCCAATGGAGGATCTCAGAAAAGCAAGTTGCTTACCTGTAACTGGTGATCTTCGAGTGGTCATCTGTGCATTCACACCCATGGGATCCAATCCGCCTGCGCTGATCCGATCAGTGTTGTACAAAGCTCACAAAGGGATTTTCGTATTTTCAGCCCAGACATGTGTGGGAACCCCGACCACGCATGCCCAGGGGGTGGGGCGCGGACATCCTGCCAGCTCCTTCTGACTGCTGCAGAATCAGAGAAAGAAAACCGAGACTGACAGCAGTGGAGAAGGAAGGGCGGGTCGTGTGAATGCACAGATGACCACTCGAAGATCACCGGATACAGGTAAGCAACCTGTTTGGATCTCAGAGCATCATATTGTACAGGTTTCTGATTGATTTCATATATTTGGGGATCTACTTCGAATCTCCAGAGGTGGGAGAAAAGTAGGATAGAGGAGCTTAAATAATCAATGGCAGTTCAGCACTCAGCACACTTGCTTCATCTACCAGGTAACCCATATGGCAAACACACCTTGAGATTCCATGGCTCTTCCTTGCAACTTTTTCTGGTTTTCTCTTTGTGATTCTCTAATTTGATCCTGCACACTGGTCATGATCCTGGCAGGTTTTTTTTTAAGCCACTCCTGTGCAGAATGCACTCTTTTCTCCAAATGGATCGAGCCCAAGCCATTCTTAAGTCCGGCAGTTTGCAGGATGGTGACTGAGAGAAATGGCTCTTGTCCATGCAGGTCCTGCGATCGCCGGCATAGCCTACTTGGGGATCACAATGGATCCCCTGCAGTCCCTTTTCCTCCATCAAGAAAGCTAGTTGGAGACATTGCACATGTGGCAGGATTCAAATACTATGTTTAAGTCTAACTCTCCACTTGTTGTTTTTTTCCTTTTCTTCTGAGGGTCTATCTACACATTACAAAGTCTTTGTGGTCATTGGGGAAGAATATGAAGATTTTACCTCAAATGTGCAATGGGATATTTCTGCCATCCACACACATACCTGCTTTCAACCCAAGCCAGCGGGGAGAAGCAGCATTAGTGTTTCCCTCTGCTGGTTTTTTTCCCCCCTCATTTGCAAACTGCCCAACAGAGCTGCTATTGTCTCCATAGAGCCAGTTTGGTGTAGTAGTTAAGAGCACAGACTCTAAAGAGCACAGACTCTAATCTGGGAGAGCCATGTTTGATTCCCCACTCCTCCACATACAGCTGCTAGAGTCACAAGTTCTCCCAGAGCTGTTCTCTCAAGAGCAGTTCTTAAAAGATCTCTCTTTCTGCTGTGTCTGCTGTAGGGAGGGGAAGGGAAAGGAGATTGTAAGCCGCTCTGAGACTCCTTCGGATAGTGAAGGGTGGGGTATAAGTCCAATCGTCTTCTTCTTCTTCATTGTGTAACTTACATATAGCCACATAAGTGACATGATTCTAGCAACAGAGCCAAAGCAGCTCTATTGGGTAGTTTGCAAATCCGAAAACTTCAGGCATGGGTTCTCCATGCTAGCCCATCGTTGGTTGGGGAGGGAATGGCCTTTGTAGTTGGGCAGTATCAACTGAGTACTTAGTAGCTCAAGTGGCATTGAGGGGAGGAAAATGAGGCTCGACACCTCTCGACACCGTTTTATGTGCAGCTGAGCCAGGGCGATCTTTCTCCAGACACGGGTAGCCACACTAGGCTGTTTGTTACCACCAACTTGCAGTAATTCTGGGATCTTTAACAGATGCGTAACATCAATGAACTAGTTAACAAACCAGTTAATCCATTGTCTTGTGGCCTTATCTGGGGGTTAACCGGCCTGCCGTGTCCTCATTTCGGGGTACTGGCACAACTAATATTTTTAATGGCCAACTTCAACCTTCATTAGTAGACAAATATAAATTGCATGTGTCTGCCCAGTGTCCTATTCCTGGGATCCCAGATCACCGCAGACTGTGACAGCAGCCATGAAATTAAAAGTCGCCTGCTCCTTGGGAGGAAAGCGATGGCGAACCTAAACAGCATGATAGAAAGTAGAGACATCACCCTGCCAACAAAAGTCCGCATGGTCAAAGCAATGGTATTCCCAGTAGTCATGTATGTCTGCGAGAGTTGGACTATAAGGAAGGCCGAGCGCCGAAGAATAGATTCTTTTGAACTATGGTGCTGGAGAAGACTCTTGAGAGTCCCTTGGACTGCAAGAAGATCAAATCAGTCAATCCTAAAAGAAAGCAACCCTGACTGTTCCCTGGAAGGCCAGATAATGAAACTGAAGCTCAAATACTTTGGCCACCCAATGAGAAGGGAGCACTCACTGGAGAAGACCCTGATGCTGGGAAAGACTGAAGGTCAAAGAAGACGGGGACGGCAAAGGATGAGATGGTTGGACAGTGTCATCGACGCAACGAACATGAAATTGAGCCAACTTCAGAGGACAGCGGAAGACAGGAGGGCCTGGCAGGAGCTGGTCCATGGGGTCGCGAAGAGTCGGACTCGACTGTGCGACTGAACAACAAAAGCCCAGTGTTCACAGCCCAAAGGGTTCTAAAATACAGCCATAACTTAATTTCGTTTAACAAATAAGTTGAGGAATAAAGTGTTATAATTAACTGGTTAAACTGTTTAAGGTTTTCTGAAAGGAAACATTTCATAAACAATAAAAAAGCTCTAATTAGTATGTTTTAAAATATAGGGGGGGGGTTATCCAATTTTAAGCACTTAACAACAAAATGCAGAGAAAGACAGATGAAATTATGTTCCGACTATATACAATGAATAAGCCCAATGGGAACCTCTGTATATAGTTATCAGTGGCAGTTAAATCTGCTTAGGAAAGCAACAAGTCTTTTGTTCCGTTGACAACAGTTATTACAATTAATTCATTTTGTGATTGGTACTTGCGCTGAGTGACAAGGTGTTATTTTACCTCTGTAAAAAGTTAAAATGGTAATACCTACATGCGAAATAACACAGCAAGCTTGCTATCACTCATGGAAGAAAAGAAATGCAAGATGCCTGAAGTGCCGTTCCGAACCCCGTACCCAGATTCTCCAGAAGTTCGTTTGGATTAGAAGCAGTTTGGGATTTCTTTCTTCCTCCCCATAAACTCTTTGTAAAGTTTTGAAAGATTGTGTGTTTGTGTGTGTGTGTTTATGTGTGTAGGAGTAGAAATACGGAAGCCAATAAAAAATGGTAAAGAAACGGAAGACAGACTTCAAGTGGAAGAAAACATGAATCTCAACAAGAAGGGAACCTCAGACCTGAAATTTCAGTCCATGAGAGGACGAAGCTGATTTATACCAGGGGTGATTTCCCACAAGCGCTGCTCCGCGCTCACTTCTCCCTTTTGCCCTGATGGGACGTGTCAATTTCACACAAGCTGCTGCGCGGCCACATTTTGCCCTGCAGCTTCGTGCGATTTTCCCCACGTCTACTCAATCCTCAAAAAACAGGATTGAGTAGATGTGGGGAAAATCGCATGAAGCTGCGAGGCAAAATGCAGTCGCGCAGTAGCTTGTGTGAAATTGACACGTACGATCGGGCCAAAGAGAAGAGTGAGCGCGGAGCAGCGCTTGTGGGAAATCACCCCAGGTCTATTTTGTGTGCAGCTTTTTTGTACCGGTGTGTGTGTGT
>NW_015168057.1:593259-595201 GCF_001447785.1 Gekko japonicus
GGGGAGGAGGGAGAAGACTTAGAGGGGCACAGGCCTCGCCGTGGGTGCCGGGGATGGGGGGGCAGGGGTGAAGGCTCACCTGTGGCTGCTTCCCCTCCTCCCACAAGTATCGCGGGTCCCCCTTCTTGTGCTTATCTAATTCCCTCTTGAAGCTGTCCATGATTGTAGCCGCCGCCACCTCCCATGGCAGTGAATTTTCCACCTCCTGTGGCAGTCATTCTTCCTCTCTTATTTAATCCCCTCCTCTAAATTATTTTCTCCTTTGTTCCCCCTTCCTTCTATTTTCTGTGTCACTTTCCTTCCCATTAGAAAATGTTCTAGTATGCTAACAGATGATCTACACGGACTGTGCAAAGTGAGGGGAGCTTAGAATAAGTTCTGGGCAGCAGCTTTCCAGCATCCTAGGCAAAGTCTTTCCCAACACGTGCTTCCTGAAATCCTGGAAATTTCAGGGATTGAACCTGGGACTTTTTGCTGCTTCTCCTTAGCATTTACTGCTTTTCTGCTGTAAATATCAGAGCAAACTTGTTTTGCTTCATATATAGCCCAAGTCTGCCATGACAGCTAATAGAAAAAACTACACATAACAGACATGTATAGTATAATTGGAATGCAATGAAAGTTTGCCTTTCAACTCATCTGAAACATTGTTTTTGGTAGCCTAAATTGCACCAAGCAGAAAATATCTGAAGTGAGTAAGACCAACATTTCAGGTATGTTCTGAAGATATAGTTTCTTCAAAGTATGATTATGTAAGAAAAAATGTACATAAAGATATCAGCTTGGATCCAATTATGTACATGCAGAAAGTACATGAGATCTTCTGCAACACCTAGTGCTTTCCTCACTAGAAATTGGTTTCACAAGCTGAAACACAAGTGGCTACTGCAGTGAGGGTTGTCATTCCCCCGGTGGGGCCAGGGGATCCCCTAGCCACGTATGATATGTCCAGTCCAGAGAGGTCAAATGGAGATGCAGATACCTGCAGCTATGTTGGATGCATGCACAGAAGACCAATTTGATTCCCTTGTTAGCAGAATCTAAGATAATTACATGAAATCATCATCATCATCATCATCATCATCATTATTATTATGATGGCTATTATGGCTATTTTTGGGCAGGAACACACAGGAACGGAGTTCCGGCTGGCTTCAGAGTTGGCCACACCCACTACAGCCAAAACCTCTGTGTGGGGGGCTACAGAGGGAAGGCCTGGAGAGTGACACACACCCCCACAACTCCGAGGCCAGCAGGCCAGGGGGTCCCTGGAAGGATTAAATGCCTCCCTGTGCCTTCCCCGGCCTGTCCAAGGGTTGGCTTGCCTGGGCTCCCAGCAGCCACAGGGTGCCCAGACAAGCCAAGGAAAGGCATGGGGTGTGTGGCCTAATATGCTAATGTGTTTCTGCTGTTGGGTGTGGCCTATTATGCTAATGAGTTCCTGCTGGGCTTTTTCTACAAAAAGCCCTATTATTATTATTGTTGTTGTTGTTGTTGTTGTTATTACATCATCACTGGGGCAGATATTTCTTTTACATTTTCCAGATAAACATTTCAAAAATAAGGGCCAAGACAGAGCAGCAGCATGACATTTTCCATCATGCTGATGTTTGGTTTCATGGCGAGCTGAAAATGAGCACCAAATAGGAATGAGGCCAAGTTTCAAAAGCTGCTGGTTTGATTCAATTTTCCCATTTCAATGTTGTTTCTCTCTGGTGAGGAACGAACCCACAAAATCTTGGTTTTTAGCACTGGTTTCGCTTTTCTGGTGCCATTTCCAATGCTTTTTGTTTACATATGGCATAAGGTTATATAAAAATATATTAAATGTCATCAAACAAATGAAAGGATCATTTGAAATCAAGCAACAAAATCAAGACACACAATTAACAATATCAACATATGGAATACAAAATAAACTGACCAGGCCATATCAGCTCTT
>NW_015168057.1:595224-596423 GCF_001447785.1 Gekko japonicus
TTCCCTGTCATGAGTGTTCAAGTGTTAACTAGGGTTGCCAAATGGGGCCGGGGGGCAGGGAATCCCCCGCTTCAGAGGCCCGATTTCCGCTGCGGTCACCAGAGTTGACACAGCCACGTTGCTGATGTTGGGGGCGTGGCTGAGCTCGTTGGGGGAAAAACCATATTGGTTTTCCCCCCGATGAGCTCGGCCACGCCCCCAACGTCAGCAACGTCGCACGTCACTTCTGGTGATGTGCTGCCGGCACGCGTGCGCTTTGCGTGCGCGTCCCCGAAGAACTCCCGGACCACGGTGAGGCTCCCCCGCTCCGAGGAGTGAGTCCACTTGGCAACCCTAAGTGTTACTCAGTTTGAACTCCTCATAAAGCACTGACGTTCTGAATAAGATGGAAAGGGGTTCGACAGAGCATGGGTTTGAAGGTGAATCTTCCTCACACCTACACTCTTTGTAGTATCTGAAAATGAATGAAATTCCAAGGGAAATAAATTCAACCAAAGATTTGTGCAGGAATATGACACAATCACAACCCCATCCCTCCAGAAATTCAGAAACAAAAGGAAATTTTTCACATTCTCATCACTCAAAACTGCACAACAAAACTTGGCCATTTCAGGCACACCCTGAGCTCCACTGTGGTATCTCCAGGTATATTTTGTGAACTGCACACATGAAGCTGCCTTCTACTGAGTCAGATCACTGGTTTATCAAAGTCAGCATTGCCTACTCTGACTGGCAGCAGCTCGCGGGGGTCTCAGGAGGAGGTCTTTTACATTGCTTACTACTGGATCCGTTCAGGTGAAGATGCCAGGGATTGCGTTGGGACCTTCTGCATGCAAAGTAGGTGGCCACACCCCGAAAAACATCGAGCAAAGCATTGTGGGTAACCAGCTGCCGAGATCGTTAAGAAACAATACACTCTCTGAAGACTGTCAAGACAGTCAGATTCCTGCAGTGTTAGCAAATGACAAATAATCATTAACTCTGGCTACTTCGGAATATATCTACTTTTATTCTCCATTAAGGCTTGCTAAACCATCGACTTAAGAGGGAATCATTATAAATCCCCATTTTGAATTTTTTTTATTAGTAGTATTTATCACCTTCCCAAAATCAATTCTGCATTTTTAAATTAAAACAAATGACTATTTGCCCTGAAATCAATATGAGTATACATGCCACTTTTAAAAGCAAAAAAAAAA
>NW_015168057.1:596455-598379 GCF_001447785.1 Gekko japonicus
GATAGAATACCAAAAAAAATCCTTCTTTGGCTGCATCAGTCCAATTTCAATATAATTCAATATTTAATAAATAGAATCCTCTGTGTCTTTGCAGGGAAACATCATAAAAAATGCAAAAGGTTTCATGGTCTCCAATAAACTTGTAGGAAACAAAGTGTTTCTATATCCCCTCCATAAATACTGCAGCCCCGTGCTGTTTGAGGCTTTTCTTCCCCCCCACCTTCTTTCCATGCATGAGAGTTTGCTCTGATTATGTATAAGAAAAGAGGTATGCATATTTAATAGCTCTGGTAACAGAAAACTACCCACGACCCCCGGAAAAAGGGAAAAAAGGGGGGGGAGGAGGAGAACTTTGTCTCTTTAAACTTTGGTGGCTTGATGTTTTTAAAAAGGGCACCAAAAGAGAAACCTTATATAATACCTAATTTGTACATCTGCGGTTTCCCTCTGACTCCGATAGGCACCATATGCTTTTAATTATCATAATAGCCTTAAAGAACCTGTTCAAGGAGAAACACACATGATCCTTTTTATTGAGAGTTTGTAATTTAAACAGTTTTAACAGAAAAGGTCTGGCGGGAAGGGAGTGACAGGCACAAAGGTCTAACCCCCCCGTCCATGTTATTGACCTCTCAAAGTGGGCGCTGGGATCCCACCCACAGAGGTGGGACTCCGCTCTCCCTTCCCTGACAGAGGTAATTGGTCACATGTGAAACGACTCTTCAGGACCTCAAAAGACATAATCCCCAGTCTCAAACGATTCAATGTTTCAAGCAGGGGCTGATACAATGGGACAAAGGTTGACAAATATTATCATGAAACCATCCTAGGCTTTCTTCTGAAGCCATGTGACCGATTCTATCACCTGATCTCTGCAAAAATCTGCAAATACATGTGTTTCAGATTCCCGTTAGCTGTTGCCCTTTCATATATTGCAGGGTTGATCCCCCCAATCCTTTATGCAAATAGGAGACCCCAATCGGTTGGATATTCTTGGGGGTGGGGGATTGAAATTGAATTTAACAAGTTCAGTTCATTCCCAATTCCGGGACATCTGAACACATAATCAGTCCCATAATGTTATTAATTATCATTCAAGCAGCAGCCTTTGACGTTGGCAAGCCCCCACAACTTCCCTTAGCCTGCACCGATAACTCAAACATAAAACTCATTGGCATGAAAAAAAGCCACAGTCTTATGAACAACACAGAAATTGCAAATAAGCAGGGCACTGAACAAACATTCGGAAGCAGAAAATACAGGCCTCCGTGGTTCGGCAAGTCAGAAACGTAAGTTGAAATATTCCACAAATTCAAAATCACTTAATTAGAAAAATCACAGAGATGTTGAAAATACATTGTCCTGATGAGATGTTTGTGTCAAGAAATTAGCCATGGCTAGAGGTTAGAGATAATGATCAAACACTGGGATTCCTTTACCTTGATGACACCTTGAGTCTTTTGTTTTAAGAAAATTCATGATTTATATATGTCTGAGTATGTCATGGGTGAGGGTCATCATCTTGGCTGAACGGGAAGCTTTGCCCACAGCTGGGCTTCAATCTTCCTGCTTCCACTTCAGGAAACTAAAGAAAGAGCACCACTGTAGGCCAGGAGGAAGGGTTGTGGTTAAGAGACAGTGTGGTTCAGTGGCTGGTATTTTGGATGAGAAGTGGGGTGACCCTGATTCCAAGTCCCACTCTGACATGAGGCTCACTGGATGAGCTTTGGCCTTGAATTAATATCTCTTAGTTTAACCTAAGGTTGTGAAGGTAAAGTGGAGGAGGGAGAACTATGTATATCACTCTGAGCTCCCTGGAGATGATGATAGATAGATTAGATAGATGATGATAGATAGATAGATAGATAGATAGATAGATAGATAGATAGATAGATAGATAGATAGATAGATAGATAGATAGATA
>NW_015168057.1:598516-600787 GCF_001447785.1 Gekko japonicus
CCACCAGGTAAGTTGGTAGCGCCCCCCCCCCCCGCCGAAAAGAATCCAGTGGCACCTTTAAGACCAAGTTTTATTCAGGTACAAGCTCTCCCTCCTCTGTGAGGACAGATCTGCACGCCCCCCCCCCAATAGCTGGCAATCCAAAACAGTCCAGTGGAGCCTGAACGGTGGGTGTTGCCTTCTGACACACTTCTAGTGATGTCAGGAGGTGTGGCATATGCAAATAAGTTATGCTAATGAGTTATGTTAATGAGCTCCTGCACCTCTTTTTCTACGAAATGACCCCTGGATGGATGGATAGATAGACAGACAGAAAGACAGACAGGCAGGCAGGCAAGGCTAGCTTAGTCTTCTCAGATCTTGGAAGCTAGGCAGGATCAGCCCTGGTCAGTATTTGAACAGGAGACGGCCAAGGAATACCTGAGTCAAAACACAGAAGTAGGCAATGGAAAACTACCTCTGAACGTCTCTTGCCTTGAAAACCCTACAGGGTCACCATAAGACAGTCATTGCCATTGCCATCGAATATTGCCATTGAACATCACCTAATTTGGGCAATTCTGTGTGCACAATGCGCCTATATATCTTTGGGGAATTAAAAAAAAAACCCTTTCAAAAAGATAAGCAAGAATTCTCAGGAAGGTCCTGCAAATCTCTTTAAGATTTTTGGCACTAGGTATACTAAAAATGGCAGGCCAGGCATAATTTTTACACAAAAATTGTTAGCCGCCCTGAGCCTCCGGGGAGGGTGGGATAGAAATGTAAATAATAAATAATAAATAAATAATAAATAATGCAATCCACAATCCTTGTAGGATGTTCATGTAGGACTTGCCAGTTCTGCATTCCATCAAAGATCTCAGACTGTTTGGTGGTGATGCTTCCAAAATGATGTGTCTCTTTATAAACTTGAGCCTGTAGAGGTGTTGGATTTCCTATACACTGTTACCATTTCCTGCTGCCACAAAAAAATAATAATCACAAGCTGCCACCTAATAGCTAATGATAAGTTCTCATCTCACAAACATACACCCCACAACTATCCAGAGGATATAATTTGCACTCCCGCATTGATTTGCATGCATACTGTTGCACAAATACGCAGCAGCTCACAGATGGGGGAACAACTCGGTAGATGAGATATCCTGGCTTCTACTGCCTAGAGCAATATTCATAGTTTAGGAGTTTAAAGGGCAGCTTTCACTGTACAGGACTTAGTGCTTGGGATGGGTACTGTTGACATCCATTCTTGGGTGATTCTGATCCTACCTGGCAGATTGGCTCCAGAAGGTGGTTCTGAGAGACAGCTGCATGAAGAGTGGCACATGTGCTCTGGTGTCCGATAAAGTCCCATCTTGCCTCCCATGCTTTTCATCAGTCTACATGAAGCTACTGAGAGGGGTCATCTTGGGATCCGGAGTGAAATGTAGGCAGATGACTCCAAGCCCTGCTTCTCCTTTTCAGCTGACTGGGGTGAGATGGTAGATGTTCAAAAGAGGGAATTGACTGGATGAGGGCCAACTGATTGAAGCTCAGCCCTGCATTGTGCAGAGACATATTACCTACATGGGCGTAGGGTGACTGCTTAAGTTGTAGGACACTCAGAGGTCATCTCCTGCAGGAGAGCACAGGAGCAGAGCTCCAGCAGTAAAGAGCCCAGGGGGCGGGCACATGCAACAAGCCCCACCCCCTGCTCCCAGCAGCCCTCAGTCAGAGCAAGAAGCAGCCAGATAAGTTGCAGAGCTCCCCCTCCCCGGCCCAAAACAGTCCAGTGGCACCTTTAAGACCAAGTTTATTCAGGTACAAACTCTTCCTCCTTTGCTAGGGCAGATCTGCACATCCCCCCCCCCCAATAGCTAGCAATGTCCAGTGGAGCCTGTGTGGTGGGTGTTACCTTCTGACACACTTCCAGTGATGTCAGGGGGTGTGGCATATGCAAATAAGTTATTCTAATAAGTTATGCTACTGAGCTCCTGCACCTCTTTTTCTACAAAATGACCCGTGAGGACACCAGAAAATGTTCTGCAGCACTATTGCTAAAAAGAAAGAAAAAATGGAATGTGTAGATCCTTAGAAAGAGATGCTAGTGTCCACACCTACTGACATGGCTACTGCCGGTGAAAAATAGCTTTTAGTTTTGGGGGCGGGGTTTGGATGCACTGTGTAGGGGCAAGTGTAGAGAAACATACACTACAGTAACATGCATTGACATGATTGAGGTTTATAAGATTATGCATGGGAAAGAGCAGGTAGAGAAAGAGGTACTTTTCT
>NW_015168057.1:601034-641678 GCF_001447785.1 Gekko japonicus
TTATCCAATTTATAACCCACCCTGCCAGCCAAGGCCGGCTCAGGGCGGCTTACAAATAAAACACACAGTAAATAATTTAGAGAATCCTAAAACAATTAGGACACATTAAAAGGTGCTAACAGTTAATGATAAAAGATGGTGATCAACCTTCAGTGTACCATCCTCTCAGTCAGCCCGTAGATTGAACACGGCAGTGTATGTGCACTGCTGCACACCCTCTCTATGGCTGCCTCCCCATCTTGTTGTCACTCTACAGCTCCACATGTTGTGATCACTCCCCCCCTAGAGAATGGGAGGTCCATGAGTACATTTACCAAGACACCTAGCAAATAGTATATTAAAAAAGGTAAAGGTTCCCTTGCTCGAAAGCCAGTCGAGTCCGACTCTAGGGTTGCGGTGCTCATCTCCGTTTCAAAGCCGAAGAGCCAGCGCTGTCCGAAGACGTTTCCATGGTCATGTGGCCGGCATGACTAAACACCAAGGCGCACGAAACGCTGTTACCTTCCCACCGAAGTGGTACCTATTTACCTACTTGTAATTTCTTGCTTTCGAACTGCTACGTTCCCTCTCTATGGCTGCCTCCCCATCTTGTTATCACACTACAGCTCCACATGTTGTGATCACCCCCCTAGAGAATGGGAGGTACTCTTAACCACTTGAGCCACCGCAACGCCAAATAGTATATTAGGACAATCCAAAATATGCAAATGATATCAGTGGGAATTTTACTGCAATACACGTAATGGAACTCTGAAGGCATTTGGTCTCATCCTTCCATCTTCCCCCACTCCCTTTCTTTCTGATGTGTTTAGGCTAAACTGTGACCCCTTACATTTTCCACTTACTCAATGCTCTTAGAAAGGCTTGCTTTCAGGGACGACAAACACAACAAAAATTTCTCTGATTGCCACCCTATTTAAGATCTCCCCAACCCCAAATACCATTGAAAGACTCCTCTAAATTGCTTTTAAAAAGCGATTGCACCAGTACCACTGAGATCCCATCTGCAAGAAGCAATGGCAGCGCAATGCATGAAGCATAAAACACCAAATTCCCACAGATGGCATCTGTCTTACTGCAAACAATGGGCCATTATCTTGTAAATAATTCTGATTAAACTCCAGGATCTCCCCCAAACAAACAGAAGGGGAGCTGATGGTGAGAAAGGATGGAGTGGAAACGCTCTCTGGTCTTTCTTTAGTGTTCATGATCAGGGCAACCAATCCACAGGGAACTTCCTTCCAAGTAACACCCATTGAAATGAATCGGACTTTCATAGGAGAAGTTCCCAAGAGATTGTGCCTCAGATTTTTATTCCACTAACTAGGAACCTCTCACCTCCCCCCACCATGTTGGAATTCACTGCCACAAGAAGTGGTGGCAGCTACAAGCATGGACGGCTTCAAAAGGGAATTAGATAAGCATATGGAGCAGAGGTCCATCAGTGGCTATTAGCCACAAGGTATAGATAGGGACTCTGGGGCAAGTGATGCTCTGTCATCTTGGTGCTGGGGGGGGGTCAACAGTGGGAGGGCTTCTAATGTCCTGGCCCCACTGGTGGACCGCCTGATGGCATCTGGTATTTCTGGCCACTGTGTGACACAGAGTGTTGGACTGGATGGGCCTTTGGCCTGATCCAACATTGGCATCTCTTATGTTCTTATGTTCTTATGTTTGATCTGTGCCATGTGACCCAGCTTACAGAGCTGATGCTCAAAACATCAAAAAAGGAAGGATCTGCTATGTTAATGCAATTCTCACCTTTCTCATTCACATGTTTGGGGAAGCAAAACAAATTTAGAGTCCAGTGGCACCTTTAAGACCAACAAAAGTTTATTCAAGGTGCCACTGGACTCTACATTTGTTCTATGGCTTCAGACCAACACGAATGACTACCTGGATCTATGTTTGGGACAGATCCTTCATTTGCTATTGTTAATAGCAACCATCATTTCCCCAACAGAATGATTAATTTTCATTGTTCAATATATATCACTGTAAAGGAGAGCTGGGCATGGCTCCTTTGTAGTGTTTGGAATATAGATCAAAGGTGCTCTAGATGCAGCCTACCCAGCTGTACTCCAAGTATATGACACATTTCTGGGCTGTTACCAAGAGGTCAACCAAGTAGAGCTGCCATGTCCCTGCTTCCTAAAACCAGGCATCCCAAAGTGCTTATTATGCAGATCGTTTGGTGACGGTTATACAAATCAAGCAGCACACGTTCATTGTCGATTTCTCTATTTGTTGCTTTGAGCCTGTTTTTGGGCACCACTGAAAGAAGTTGAGGATGGTTGAGAGGACACCTGTTGTCACCTGACCATTCTCTGAGGCCTAGATCTCCTCATGCTTTCTTCTCAGGCAATAGCAATGGTTATGTGAGGGAAGAGAGGTAACAAACATGTCATAGTTGTGATTCTCCCCCCCCTTGACTAGAACAAGAGATGTTCCCCCAGCCAGTGTTCCCTCTAAGCTGAGTTAGTGTGAGCTAGCTCACAGTTTTTTAGCCTCTGGCTCACACATTTTTGTCTTGGCTCAGGAAGGATGGCTCCAGAGCAAACCAATTTATGCCGCAGCCCAATTGCTCGCTCACAACTTTAATGCTAGTCACTCACAAAGTGGAATTTTTGCACACAAGACTCTGCAGCTTAGAGGGAACATTGCGGCCCCAGCCTAAGGAGACTTCACCCAACTTAAGTGGTTCTAATTTTGATGTGATTCACATTTTGTCCTCAGTTCTCACAACCAGAGCACCCAATTACAGCAAGTGTGGAGAAGAAGGTTCATCCCTCCCTCCTGCCCTGTGATGTGTTCCCAATGATCCCAGAGGTATGCTAACTGGCGTGTTGCAGAAATCCACATGTACAGGTTCAAGTAGCAACCCCAGACTCATTGCAGGTCAGGAAAGTAGTTGGGGGGAGGGAATGCTGAAGTTAGGGTTGCCAGCCTCCAGGTGGGGCCTGGAGATCCCCCGCTTTTACAACTGATCTCCAGCTGACAGAGATCAGCTCCCCTGGAGAAAATGGCTGCTTTGAAAGGTGGACTCTATGGCATTGTACCATGCTGAGGCCCCTCCCCTCCACAAACCCCACCCTCTCCTGGATTCACCCCCAAAGTCTCCGGGGATTTTCCAACCCAGATCTGGCAAACGTAGCTGAAGTCCCTTCTCTCCACACACCACAGTCATGATCTAAATTGGGAACCACATGCATAGGAACTGAGAACATGCATGTTTCACAGGACCCAGAGTGGAAACCCTGGGCTCAACAAGTGCACCCCCATAATGTGCATTTTACATCTACATGTTACAGTGTACTTTGGTGGGAAGAAGTATGATCAGCTGACCTACCAGCTGCATAATGATGTCACAATGGTCTATGGCAGTGATGGCGAACCTTTTAGAGACCGAGTGCCCAAATTGCGACCCAAAACCCACTTATTGATCGCAAAGTGCCAACACGGTGATTTGACCTGAATACTGAGGTTTTACTTTAGAAAAAACAACTCATACATTAACTTAAGATGATCCTAACAAAGTAAGGAAAGCAATCCCAAATGCTTTCATTTACTTAAAATTATTTGGCAGAGAATTCGACACTTTAATGATGGTCTGGGCCTGGCTGGGGCGATGGCACGCATGCCCACAGAGAGGGCTCTGAGTGCCACAGGTTCACTACCACTGGTCTATGGCCTTATAAGTCCCGCCCTCCATCACAGAAGGACAAGCATATTAATGTCTTCTTTCCATAAAGTTCAGTGTTAACACAAATTCTCTTAATTCCTCTTTCCCACTTTCTGCTGAAATTCACCAATCTGTTTCTTTCTTTCTTAGGGATTTGGAATAAGTTTCTGACCAATTCTGTTTTGATCAAAGAGAAGTCTGAAGAGAGGGGAGGCAGGAAAGGAGGTCATGCAAAATTTCGCTCTGTAGATGCTCAGAGGGAGGCAACGTCTTCCCAGACTTTCCTGTCCTCCTGCTGTAGCACCACCCTGTGGTATATAATATAAAACGACTGCAAGGGCTAAAGGGCTGCACTGATATCTCATCAAAGAGAAATCAAAAGAGAAAACCCTGTTTTGAAAGACAGTAAGAGGAATCAACAAACAAGTGAATTTTGGAAAAGATATTCCCTTTCCTTTAACAACTTTGGTAAAGTTCAGATAAGGGTCCCTATTTAATTTTTTAAAAAACATCCATATTTTTTCACTGGTTTTGGCTTTCTAATTTTTCATTGTTGGTTTTGCAGGTGATATATATATATATATATATATCTCCAGAATTTCAGGCAGAAGCTGTTTAACAGGATACCTTTTAATCTACAGGATGTTTTATAATCTACATAGCCAGTCGGAAGCTCTGCTGTGGAAGAGCCCCACCCACGATCTAAAAGCACCAGGAAAGGTATTGGTGGGCACCCCACCACCCATGATCACAGTGTTGGGGGACCCCTGATCTAATGGAATTGGTTCATTCTGTGCTTGGGATAAATGATACTACCCTCTTCTTTGCTACTGGTTATGCTACTCTTTGTGCTCACTGTCCTCACTTTCTATACACCACTGCAGAGTATCGGTTGTACTGCCATTGTTTATGATATTGTATCAAAAACGTATTGACTTGGATCCAGTGGTGTGCAAGTTCTGCTTCTGCAAGATCTTATGCAACAACTAGCACTTTCTTTCCTGTACATTACAGTACGCAGAAATTGATTGTACAATGTCTTGTGCAAGAGGAAACCCAGGTGGAAATACAGTAAATTTCACTTAACACAAGTGACCTCTGCAGAGTTTTTCTTGGGTCTCCACTTGCCCAAGAGCTCTAGCACATGTGGAAATTTTGCACTGCATCCAACCCATAATGTTGAATTATGGGAATGCTAAATGGTATGAAGACCACTGAGAGAATGACAACCAAACCTAGTAATTCGATGAAATCTGACTTTGAAAATGGCAAAATATGGGTGGGACCCCAGATTATAGTAAATTAACATATTCAAAACTGACAATATATAGCCTCTTACATCACAGAGATATAAGACAAAAAGCATTATCTCCACAATGGAAAGGGTGAGATACTTGCTTTTGTTTAAAAAAATGAAAACTAAGAATTCAGAGGACCTAACAGATAAATTATATTACAGCATTATACCAATCTGTCAATATATATATATATATATATATATATTTTTATTGATAACAGACTGTGATTCTCCTACCCTCAAAAGTTGGTCCTAGGGTACGGTCGAAAGGCACATACCGCGACCTTCTTGAAGCTAAGAAGATATGGCTCTGGTCAATGACGGAGTGGGAAGTCTCCTGGGAACTCTTATGGATGCTGCCTTGAGTTCCATCATGGAAAAAAAGATGGGACAGACATGTCATGGACAAACCAACAAATGCTCTCTTGCCAAGGAGAAGGTATCATTGTTGCAGGTCTTGGTTCTTGGAAATAGTAGGATCATGTGATGGTCACACTGCAAAAGTAGAGATGCTCAGCCACAAATGAGAGAAAGGGGCAGAATCAGTTCTTTTGCCAGAAGTTTCGGTAGGATCCAGATGAAACTGATTCCCTCCTCCTGCCACAGACCCCCCCCCACGTCATTCTACAGGGTCCTCCACCCCACCCCCAGGAGCAGCATTTCATGGAGATCAGTGGGTGTGGGGGGTGGAGGAAAGTTCTGTTCTGCTTATAGAAAATTTAGTCTGAATCCAAGTTGTAAGGGTTAAAAAACTAGAGAGGAAAGGAGAAGCAGAGAGAAAGTCCACATTCTGCAGCTAGGCAGCCAGACATTCCCAATCAGAATACCTGGTATTCATAGTAACATAATACACAAATGCTCTAGTGGTAATCCTGTGGATAAAACCAGGTAGACTTTCTGGCTGGCCATAGTCTCAACATAGTAAATATTCACAGTCAAGAACTATTTGTCCATCAGTGATTAGGCATTTTGTTAGCCACAGTGATGTGGGCTGAGCTTTAAAGCTTGCAACTTTGCTGAATGCAACGGTCGGCCGTTGTAACAGAACTCCAGTGTTCATGAGTTGCAAAACAGTTTGTAATTCCCTTCTAGTCCGTGTTCTACATGTGTCTGAAATCCTAACAATATTCTGATTAGGCTGCTAACTGCCTTAAATATTTGGACTTGAAGCCAGCCTTTTGCTCTAGTTGCAGCTGAAGATATGATGCTATGCTGTCCCGTCTGATGGAAAACTTTGTACCAATAAACCATATCACTTTATTGAACCAAAATATAAGCCAATCATACAAATGCACTCAATGAAATTGCTGAGCAGTTGAGTTACAATGGATAAAAGGAAGTACTTCTTCACCCAAAGAATGATTATCACATGGAATTCACTGCCACAGGAGGTGGTGGCGGCTACAAGCATGGACGACTTCAAGAGGGAATTGGATAAACATATGGAGCAGAGGTCCATCAGTGGCTATTAGTCTGGGGCAAGTGATGCTCCGTATTCTTGGTGCTTGGGGGGGGCAACAGTGGGAGGGCTTCTAGTGTCCTGGTCCCACACCTGGACCTCCTGATACCACCTGGTATCTTTGGCCATTGTGTGATGGAGTGTTGGACTGGATGGGCCATTGGCCTGATCCAACATTGGCTTCTCTTATGTTCTTGTGTTATATTCTTAAATGGAGATAGCAGGCAAAAAATACTTAAGGGAAAGGAAGGAATGGAATTAAATGGAAGATGCAATTCTATGCACACTCACTTGGGACTAAGTTCAAAGTGAACTAGCTTCTGAGCATGTACACACAGGATTGGGATGTAAAGTGCTGACACAGGACAGATCTGAAATCATGTAGCCCAGGAGAACTGGAAGTGTGAAAAATTCAGGCAACCCTCCACAAAAAGCTCACAATTTGTTTGGGTGGATGTCACATTCAAGACTCTAGATCATATATGGATGCTACTGAATTTCACCTGCCTACTGGTTTGACTCCCAAATCCTCATTTCCTTTTTATTTATTTTATTTTATTGGATCTCTCCTCTGTAAGAACCCATTTTGTGCCATTTTCACATTGAATATCCCCCATTAAATTCATGTCATTTTGGATGTTATCTTTAAATTAAACAATTAGAATGGTCATGGGAATGTATCAGTGCTGTACAAATGCTGTTAAAACAAACAAACCCTAAAACAAACAAACCCAAAAAAACAAAGCAGGAGCATCAGAAACAAACATGAATAACAACAAAAACAATGAAAATGAACATATCTGCACATTCTTAGTCTGCACATTTGTACTCAGGCTATGACAGAGGTGCTAGATTTTCAAGGACTGCTCATTTCCCCACAACCCCACAGATCCATATAACATACTTTTTTCCAGACCAGCCTTCAGTCTGATAATGAAGGTTCTGAAACTGTGATTGCTCACTCAGGGTAGATTCTAACTTATGAAAGCTGCATTGTATCCAAGAAGTTTATTGGCTGAGCAGAACTGATGGACACCCAATATGCACTTAGCATACCGAAAACCAGTGTGCTTTAGAGATTAGACTTGGACCAGGAATATGCAGGTTGAAATCCTCACTCTGCCATCAAACTGAGTAAAGATGGAAGTAAAAATATAAATTAAAAGAAATGGCAGGAAGGCTTTAAAAAAGAAACCATATATTGTGTTAAGCTTTACCACCCAATCTCATCCAATTCTCCTGCTTTCTACAACCCCCATCCCACATGGATTTGTTCATGCAGGTCCCATGATCTTGTACCCTTTTTTCGCCAGTAAAAAAGCTTGGAGGATCCAACCCATTACGTACATCCAAAGGCATGTGTGGTTATGGGATACTGAGAATTCTCTCCCAGTTCTGTAGAAGTGTGAATACAGTCCTACTTTCCTTCAAAAGGGAAAAATTATTTGCAGTTGCAACTATCTTCTAACTTTTAAAATGTCATCTCTTTAGGGTTGCTATGTTTCTTAGTGAGGGGAAGTGCCGTCTAAATAAAAGAGAGAACAATCTCACACTGAGTCTGGATAAATGTTACAGTTATCTCACAAATGGTGTATTATTTCCAGGCATTCCAAAATAATCTAATTGTTCTACTGGTGAACTACAGATTTTTCTCAGTATGAGACAGAACACTCAAATGTCAGGTCCTGACTCATGGTGTTTGGATGGCATAAACAAAAAAGTACCAATATGTTATTCAAAACTGACAACATTAAGTAAGGAATGTTGGGGAAGGGACAGACTGGTACAAGCGAGTGGAAAAGATCTCAGGGCTGGGGGAAAGCCTTGTCTGAGAAACTGAAGGTTCACCGCTAGACAAAATAGAAAGAAGTGGGCAAGATGGATTTTAAGCCATCTAAGGTGGTGGTCACAAGCACAAGATAATGCGGGGGGGGAAGCGGGGCTATTTCCTCCGGAGGAATGTGACCCGCAGTTGTGTGATCACACAGTCCTCTGAAGCTGCAGGCGCAGCCGCCACTGCGTGATCAGACGCAACCACAGGTGAGTCTCTCTTTTTTTTGCTGTTTGTTCTTGATGCGCTTAAACGGGGAATTTATTAATCACATCTCAGCACTGAGGGCCCCCTATGGAGTGTGTGATGATGAGCATATCGAGAAGGGGGAAAAAAAAACAATGGCCCGGAGTTGGGATGGCCTGATCAGACCATCCCGACAACATGAGAGTGCGCTGGAGCAATCAGACGGGAAAGTTCGTCCATGGCCCATAGCAACCCGTTTGATACCGGACTTTCCCTGGTGTCTTTTTACTCTGCTTCTGCAGCGGAGCAAAATAGGTTGCTGACGGGTGCGGGGCACTTCCCAGATGTTTGTGTCTGATCATGTCCTTTCAATCCGCCCGGCATTCGCGCCTACGGTGCGGCTAATTGTGCATGTGATCACGCCCTAAGTTTTGTTTTGTTTTGTCTGACATCAAGTCACAGCTGACTTATTCACAACCGTATGGAGTTTCCAAGGCAAGAGTCGTTTAGAAGTGGTTTGCCATGGCCTCCCTCTGCCTCATGAGCCTGGACTTCCTTGGTGGTCTCCCATCCAAATACTAACTAGGGCTGACCCTGCTCAGCTTCCATAGTCTGACACGATTGGCCTAGCCTGGGCTAGTCAGGTCAGTGCAATCTAAGCGACTGAACATTAAACATCTTCATGTGCCTATAAAGGAATGCCTCTGCCCGGAAACTACTGCCCATTAATTTCATTCTGTTTTCATTCTGGGAAAGGGAGAGAAAAGTTCTTTCTACAGTACAGCTTTCTGAGAAGGGACACCCAGAACCTTTGTGATATGGTGGACCAGAATCCCCAGGGTAGGACTTATCATGACTGAGCCTAGCTGAATTACTTTGGATTTACATTAGGGAAGGAAGAGGAACATCTCCAAAATGTCCTCTATGGCACCTGCCTTAAGATACTCCAGTTCCGCTATCCAATTATTACATTCCGGAAGAACAAAAGATGTGCTAGTGCTTTTCACTTTAACAAATTGTTCATTTATTCAAGGTATTGAGAGGGAGGGGGGGGGGAAATCACAATTGGTTGCACCGCTCCGTTTTGCTGTAGAAAATACACCTCAAGCAGGATTCTTGTCATTCAGCTGATAGAAAGCCATTCTGGCAGTTCTGTTGTCAAGTGAATTAACAAAACGACTCCAAACTATACTAATGTTTAACAGCTTTTTAATTTTTATTAGCAACACCAAGATAAGTTATTGAAGCATTGTTTTTAGTATTGTTTTACATTCCATTCAGAAGTGACCTAACTTGGAACTCCATATACATTTAAAGATAAAGTGTGACACTTATTCAGAAAGCAACAATTATTAAAACTTACATGCCTTCATTACCAGGAAACCTTAATATATTTTCTAATTACTTCCAACAATACTCTATTTCAAAGCACATGATAACCCAGCAGAAGTTTACACATTTCACTTCAATCACAGGTTTGAAACTGTGGCTGTCAGAGTGTTTGTTCAATGAATTTCACTGCTATTTCTTGGTTAATATTGAAAAATAAAAGTACAACATTAAACTGGAAGCATTTCTCAAAAGAATATGAAAAAGATTAACTACAATCATTCTTTCCCGCCTAAGGTATTACAAAATTTTGAAACTATTTTAAAACTCAAGTAGAAATGACAATAAATAACCTTTTTAAAAGGAAGTTTTTCACTTTTAACGGCAGTCCGATCTCTAGACTTATATGCCTATGTAACAGAACATTATTACAAAGCCTTTGATTTTGTATTGCTGCAATAACATGTTATAGTTAACACACATATTAATTCCTACATTTTGACAAATATATAGAAACCCCTTTCTCTGCTTTAAAGAATTAACAGAGCAACAGGTAATTTACATTGACCCTCAATGATACAATTATCAAGGAACATGAGAGGAAAAAGCAGCAATTCAGAAATTCAGCAATTTAACACATTTTCACAATAATATATTCAAAATAATGGAGATTTCAAAGACAATATTATTTCTGAAAAGGGCTATGTGTGTAAAAAAGGTGCTGTGTAAATTATAATTTTTAAAAGGGGGGGGGACTGTCTTGGAGGACCGGTTGAGGGCTGCAATTCTATACACTCAAGTGCAATTCCAACTGATTTTGATAAGAGTTGAACATATTTTGGAATGCTTTCTAAGGCATCATGCTGTAGGCAACTGTATGGTCCTATGGGTCCAATGAGACTCAAACCACTATTCTAGAAGGCTGGCAAATCCATCCAAGAGGGCACAGGGTTAGCCTACAGTGCTGACTGAATTTTGAAGACCTTTGGATTGACATTTATATCCCATATTTGGGAAAGATCAGGGCTCTAGTCGGGGGGGAGCTCTCAGGTACGGAGCTCCGGAAGAGAACCTCTAGGGGGCGGGGCGGTCACATGGTGAAGCCCCGCCCCCTTCTTTACCCCGCCCTCTGCTTCGATCCTCATTCCGTTTGGGAATGAGGATGAAGCAGGAGGGTAAGTAGCCGGGCCTTCTGACACACTTCCGGTGATGTCAGGGGGTGTGGCCTTCTGTCACTTCCGGTGATGTCAGGGGGCGTGGCATATGCAAATAAGTTATGCTAATGAGTTATGCTAATGAGCTCCGGCAGCTCTTTTTCTACAACAAGACCCCTGGGAAAGATACTTTTAGACCAGAATAGCACAGACCCAAAGAATACCAGACCATCACACATACTCATTACCCTCCAGTCTGCTGTTAGATATATTACCCCACTGTTGCAACTGAAATCACACTTAACCCATTACTTGTCTAGTTTTTAAGATATTGGATGCACTGGCCACATGGACATACATACACTCACAGGCAAGCTTAAGTCTGCTGAAATGTATGGGCTTAAATATGCTAAGCTCTGTGTTGGTTGTGGACTCAGATCGGAGGACTAATTCAAAAACCTGTTTACTTCTCTGTAGAACCACCAGTGCTTGGAATGGCAAAGAGCCATACGGATCTACTGCCATTGGTGTCTGTGCCTTTATATGCACTGTGGCGTGGAATGTCCTTACAGGCAGGGAGGGGTAGATGACAGAGTCGCAAGAACTCCATGGAGGAGCATAAAGGCTTGCTTTGGTCCAAGTACCATCAGCTACACACAAGAACTTCGTTATTTAATCTGGAATAACCATGATCCTTTTGTTCCATACTCAACCATCACTAAAAGGAAAGAGGGTCCCTACTACGTGGAAGGAGAGGGCAAATAAAATCACCATGTAAAGGGTGAAGAGAATCTACCCTCTCACTGCTCTTTCCATACCCTGTTTCTAAATCACAAGAAGGTGGTGAAAGGTTGTTAAGAGATACATAATCTGCATTACCCAGTTCTGAGCATCCACCTTTGGAATGCTGGATTTTCTAGTGAGCTTTGCAACATCTCATTTCAGAATTGGGGGAATAAAAACGAACACTGAGAATGGCGAAAACATAACAGCCTTTGCGCGGGCCTCGCTACAGAATTGGAGTCTTATTGTAACTTTAGATGGCCATGTGATATATTGAACATAAAGATAGCCAAGAAACAAACAAACAAAAGGGGGGAAAAACCCCACACTTAATAATGCGAGGGGTAAGAGTGTGAGAAGCCAAAGACTGGGCACTTCGCTTCTGCTTAGGAAGTCACTGTTGATTCCGACAGTAGCTTTTTGAGCCAAAAATGTGCAGCAAAAAGGAAAGTAACATAAACAAGGCTAAATGTCAACAGTGTTTGCAGACTTACTGACACCATCCATTTGTTTGTACTGAAATGACTAGCGAACCATTTGGCAAATACGACGCTCGGCTCAGACCAGCCCGTTTTATCCAGGAGTGCAAACTTCATTGGGCTGGCTGGCATTCGACTTAATTAAAAAAGGAAGGAAGCCATATGAGTTTGGTTGGAGATTGCCACGCAAATAGCAATGCATTATCCACAACAGCAGCTGAAGCCCTTAATAACTCAGGCCAGGTTCTGATCTCGGTTAACACAGACAAATACCAGGAGTGACTTCATTAAGAAATAATTTCTAACAAAGAAGAACTTTGCAACGGACTTAAGGCCCGAAGAAGCCCAGTGAAAAGTACATCTGGAAGGGGGGGAAATGCCCCAAACTTGAGAATAAGCCTGAAAAAGATGTGTGCTGTATTGGCAAAAGTGAGTCATCTTTATGTTTCAGATCATGGGTGACTGTCCCTAAAAAGAATCCTAGTAGTGCACAATGAGGAAATATTGTGATAGTCAATGAAAGGGGCCCAGGTACTAGGCAGGCATGAAAAAGAACCAAATCCCTTTGCTGTGAGAAGGAAGTGGACTTGCCCTGTTTTGATAACATTGCCATGGTTCTTTCGTGACTGCCACATATCAAAGATTGGAAAAATAAGCCTTGGAGAGAGACTATCCAGTGATGTTGCCCCTCTCTTTTCACCATAGTGTCTTGAATCCACCAGATGTCTGTGGAAAGAGAGGGACAATCTTTGCAGACTGTAGCACTCCAACCCCGCTCTCTTGCTGTTCCTGGGGTCTCCGTGGGAATCAACATGGGGGGGGGGGTTAAAGAAGACACAGAACACTGATGAAAATCCCTTCTGTCTGTGTCAATATTCTGCTGGATCCAAGCTCATGTACTGAAAGGAGGGGGCTGAATGAAGGGTAATCCATGAGGTTGATAAGGGGTTAAGCTTGTCTTGTCTTGAAATACACTTTTTCATGTGATAAAAGCCCCAGTGGGTTGACCTGCAATACCCATTCAATCAACCAGGCTGTCATGATGGAACATAGTCTGGCCCTGAGATGTGACTGAACAAGGCACTGTTCAAAGTTAGATCGGGTGCAATCATACGTACCAAAATTGGCAGCAATGGTGCGATTCCCCCGCAGAGTAAAGGGGCGCGATCAGACAGACACATCTGTCCAGCGTCCCGGAGTCGTTGGTGGGGCGTCGTATCGCGCCGCAGGAGCGTGGCAAAAAGCCACCGGGTAAAACCTTCTACTATCCAGAACTGCGGGGTGTGCGGCCGGAAGTGTGTCATTTCAGCCCGGGGCAAACTGCCTCACTTCCCGCCCACATTTTCTCCTATGTGTGACCACAGCCATCATTACCTAATCTGTTGCTAGTGGGAGAATGACACTAAACTCTTTCATTTGTTTGAAGCTAACGTCAAGGTGTTTCTAGGAGAGTCAAACCATGGCAATGACAATATGCCAGTTCAGATGACAGGGCTACCCTGCATGAGGTGACAAGTGCTCACAAGCAATCTGGCCTACTTCCAAAGCCAGTGGACATCCGTGTAGTGCTGTATCATCTTAACTGGAGCATGTATACACATAATTAAATATTTAAATGTATCTAGTATTTCAAGGCAAGCATACTGAGCCCACTTGAGCCAGATCAGAAAATTGGGTGTTGCGTGTGCACTCAGTTCTACAGATGGGTGGTGCACTCAGAAAATTGGGTGTTGCGTGTGCACTCGGTTCTACGGTTCTAAAGGCCACGAGGTACAGCAAGCTCCCTTCCCTCTGCCAATCCTCACCATGTGTAACCTATAATCCAAACCAGCCTATTGGTAGATAAACTAACACAGAACAAAGCATATCTTAAGTTTTTAGCAGATGTTAGCAACAGCTAACAGGGATAGCCAAAACTAGCCCCATTTCATCAGATCTTGGAAGCTAAGCAGGATTTGCCCTGGTTAGTATTTGGATGGGAGACCACCAAGGAAATCTAGGGTTGATACACTGGCAAACTACCTCTGTATTTGTGTCTTGAAAACCCTACAGGGTCACCATAAATCAGCTGCAACTTGACAACACTTTCCACCACCACCACCACAGCAGTTACTTGGTATAAAAATTATTACCCATTGGTAACTCTACATTTTAAAAGGGTATTTACTGATGACATCTGAATCAAATCAGTAGTATTGGAGTGTGCTTACAACTACGATGTAGAGAAACCCATAAAAACTGGATATTTCAACTCATTTACTCACTTTTTTTTGCACATTACAATACTAAATCAAAATGGGTTGGGGAAGGCCAAATGGCACCAGAAATACAAGCGATATTCTGTTCTACTATAGCAGTTAATGAAAGACGAACCATGACTTCAAGCTTCAAAGAAACCTGCTGATATAGAAAATGTGTTTTTGCTGGACATGGAAGTGACTTTTCATGTGTCTGACTTTCTTCTTTCAGAATCTATACAAGGTGCTTTTATAAGCTATTTTTAATTTATCTTTATAACATCTGATTAAGGCCAGTAAACATCAGTTTACCAATGGAGAGACAAGTTCAACTGAGATACTAAAATGACATACTATGGAATCACCAAGCAAAAACCACTACAAAAATGGGACGTGGTCACTGAATTGGCCTGTTGAAGTTTAAGATCAGTAGATTTGTGTTGCAACTTCATATACAAACATATGGTTACTTCAACTACCATCTAGTTTAAGACAGCATAATACATAAAACATGTGACATACATATTGCATTCGAAACTGACGTTATAAACATCAGAATAGTGTTTTGCAGATCCTTTATATTAACATGAGGCATCTCACTGGTCCTTACTATAAGCGTTGTTTTAGACTGAACAGGAGAGCAACAAACCACAGAGGAAATAGTAAGCAGTAAGCTAATTAAAATACACGAACTCCTGAATTTTTGCAGACATTCGCTAAGGCCTTCGGTTAAAAAAAGTGAGCTTTTGTTCTTTCTTGTACACGTATCAATTCAATCAACTGGTCTTTCTACTGGTATTTCTACAAATCATTAAATTGTCCTCCCATTTGCTCGTCCATATGTCCCATTCCGACTTTGTGAAAGTGAACAGAACAAAGGGCAATGCGGTCATTGGTGGGTGAAGAGGCCACTGGGAACTGTAATGACCAGTTTGCCATCAAAGGCGCCACTTCCCCCCCATGCTTGTTCTACATGGCGTAAAAAATGGATCTGGAGAGGTCAGTCTGGACAGCTTTTGCAATGTCTGAGAAAGAAGTATGTCTTAATGAAAACTGAAATTATTTGCTGCACAAATGTTGTGCACATAACCTGATCCATATTATTGGTTTCCAAGATAAAATAGATAAAACCAAGTCTGGATCAATTGCTATTGTAAGATGCAGCATGTCAGTTAACCCATAACAATCTCACATAAACACATCCCAAAACAAAAACCAAGCAGTGTCATTGATTCTTGAATGTTTTTCATGTACGGCACAAAGGTGAATGTATGTGATAACAAAAATGGAGAAACTGTTGTCTCCAAATACACAAAGATAAAGCTGGGAACCCCAAAAGAAATGGACTAGTCTTGATGAACCAGTAGCTACATTTTTTTTTCTGAGCTGGGAGTCAGAAAGGTTTGAATGAGATGGCAGAATCTTAATCAAAGGGGGAGATCAGAACATGACACCAGTATTAATAGACTGCTGCTGACTACTCAACATCACATACATATCGGGTGAATCACTCACATTTAAACATTCATAGTGGCAATGGGATGACATAAAATGTCAATAGATAGAACAAAACTACAGATGGCAAATTTTCCCAGTTAGTTAACATCTAAGCTAAACTATGCACAGCTAAACTTAACGAGAGAGTTGCCATTGTTCAACAAGCCGATTCGGTACAGATGTTAGCTTCAGCATAACTCTTAGAACTTCTCTGTGCATGTTCTACGTAACATTCGGTACAGATGTTAGCTTCAGCATAAGTCTTAGAACTTCTCTGTGCATGCAAAGTGCATGAGCATAGTCTGTTCTACGTAGCCTGGAACCTAATATTCTTGATCATGTGGAGACTCTGTTCAGAAGTTGTGCTTAGCACATGGGAGGATTGAAGCCAGCAGGCATGCTCGCATTTCCCCCTTTCCCCTTCTTGTTCTAGGTGTCCACACAAAATGTCTGTGCAGGGTTTAACAGTGCATCGTCATGTAGAGATGCATCAATTATTGGGTAGGGGTTCATCAATACAGCATCTGCTTTGCAAGCAGAAGGTCCCTAGTTCTAACTCCGGTTTCTCCAGTGAGTAATCGTATCTTGGGGAGCCACTGGCAGTCAATATACACAGTAGCCCAAGGGTTTTACTAATTATATGGCAGCTTCATGTATATTTGTGTTTAGGTACAATTCAGGCAGGGGAGGGGATCAACCTGGGATATAACTGAAGCCATTCCATTTCACATTTAATGAGTGGAAGCACAAAAGGCTGGATCCAGTGCAAAATTTCTACTTGTGCTACAGCTCTTGAGCAAGTGGAAGCACAAGAAAAAGTCTGGAGTTGGCGCTTGCAGAGTAGGTCAAACTTATTGTATCCCCACCAGTGTTTCCTCTAAGCTGAGTTAGTGTGAGCTAGCTCACAGTTTTTTAGCCTCCAGCTCACACCTTTTTGTCTGAGCTCAGGAAGGAGGGCTCCAGAGCAAACTAATTTATGCAGTACCCAAATCGTTTGCTCATACCTTTAACGCCAGTAGCTCACAAAGTATAATTTTTGCTCACAAGACTTTACAGCTTAGAGGGAACATTGAATTCCCCACTTGCATTTCTGCTTCCACAAGACACTTTTTTCAGTTTCTGAGCACTATACTATACAAGGAGGCAAGTGCTAGGTGTTCCACAAGATCGTACACAAGACAAACTCTGCTATGTCTGCTTATGTCTCTGCTTGTGCACTGCATATACAACTCATGTATCTGGCAGGTACCCTTTATACAGTACTCCCCCCTTCAGCATATATCTGCTGGGCAAAGATATGGTTAGGAGATGTGGGACCACTCAAAGTGGTGAAACTATACTAATAATATTAACAATAATATGGTGTGAGTATGATAACATTTCAAATGGTTCTCAGACTTTGAACAAAGTCTTGCCCCAAAATTAGGAACCGGGAAACTTTAAAGTTTTAGGATTTTTAATTTTTTTTTGGACGGCCCTCTTTTTATAATCATGAGGCTGAATAGCTATTAAAAGGAGGGAATGTGGGACTTTCAATCTGCATAACATTAGCAGCTGTCAATATTTTTGAAACTGTCAGAAATCCCCCCCCCTCTTTTTTTTTGACAACTTGGAAAACATTCTTTGCACCGCATAGTTATCGGTGCTGCGCTCAGAAAGACATACTTCAGAGTTTTGAGCCATCCTGTAAGCGCCTCTGCATCTTGGAAACAGACACATGTGTCATTTTGCGGAACTCACTGGAACGGCACCTATCTACGACCTGGCATTTTGAATATCAAGAAGCCAGCAGGTGAACATTTGTTTCAATCATCAGCAGTCTTTAGAGGCAGGGATTGGAGCACCACGGTGATGGCCTGGTAAGATACAGAGCAAAAGGAATGTTGCTGTTCTCTGCCAACCACACGCCCACTTTCTACACCTGGGCCTTAGAGCAGTAGAAAATTAATGGAGGGAAGGGGGGGGGGAACTCTATGCACCATTCCTCCTACATTTATTATAGCCTGATTTTTTTTACTTCTATCAGACCTCTGGCTCAATGCAATAATCTACAGTTTAGCAAATCAGCAATACTGCGTTTTTCTGAATATCTTCTTGTTTTGTTTTGAGCTGTGCTGTACAGGTAGACCTTGATTTGTGAAAAGGTCAAAAATTGAACATGTGGCATTCCACCATCACCCCGTCCCCACCAAGTGCTGTTTCACACTGTTTAGGGTATGCTTCCCCTCTCCGGGTTAATTTGCTAATATTATGCTGTGTGCTTTTGCACCCAGGAATTCCAAAATCCACCATGGCCAACCCCATCCAACACAGATATCCACTGGACCCTATACTCAAATGCAGAAGGACATACAGAAGATTGGAACAGGTATACTGCTGCTACCCTACACTCCTCCTTGCTTGGCTGACCAGGGCCCCCAGAATTTTGTACCCCTACCCTCCACTGGCTCTGATGATACCACTGAATTCCACTACTCTTGACGGTCCACTTGGACGCTGGCATATCAGCCTACAATGTAGGCATTACTATCTACTTCATCATAGTGTACTGGGACAACAAATGGTATGCGTTTAGATGGAAATATTGCTTGTCTTGGGGCAATTTCACACATTACAATTTCAGGTATACTGTTCCAAGCATACACCTGGTAGTGTGAAGTGGGAATTGGACAAATGCATGTTTGCAAACACAAGTTGTCATTTACACATAAGGAGTCTGGGCAGGGCTGGACCTGTAGGGAGACTCTATATGCTGTTTTGGGGTGCCAACGACATGCCTGATCATTAGTGAGGCAGGGCAATCGAGCATGTAAATGAAAAATGGAAGTACCTTTTTTCATATGTTATTCCCACAACAAAAAATTAGTCTGGTGTTTTTCTTACAGATAAGTACCTTTTTTCATATGTTATTCCCACTGCTATGTATAAACAACAACAAAAAATTAGTCTGGTGTTCTTCTTACAGCTCCTGATATCCTTGAAGACTACAGAGCATGACATTAAAACACAGATTTACCCAGATTCTCTAGCCCGGTGCACACGATAGGCCCATGTGTTCCCTGAATGTGTGGGACATTAAAACACAGATTTACCCAGATTCTGTAGCACACGATAGACCCATGTGTTCCCTGAATGTGTGAGGACAGTGAGTGAGTACACTGCCCCACTCCCTGATGCCACGAGATCACCTGACCTCTGCAGGGGTGACCACACAGAGGGAATGGCCACACACACTCCCCTTCCCTGTAACCAGCATCACTGGTTTTGGAACATCATTGATCATAGGAAGGAAGAGTTCATATGGCCACTTCCTATATGCAGTTGCCCCTGCAGATCTCGCGGTAATCCTACGGAGGTCAGGGGAAGGAGCTGCACTCTTGTTTCCTCTCTCCCTCCCCATGCACTCAATGAATGCATGGGGATGTCATATGCACCAGATTTCTCTCTCTCCCCAACAAAAGATGACCGGAAGCCACATAGGCAATTTTGTGAAAGGACCCGATACTCAGCCAAAACCCACCACATGTCTGAGCTTTGAGGCTCGTATGGCAGCAGCTCACACAAGAAATAAAAAAGGGAATTTAAATCAAACTACAAACGAAAAGCAGCTTAAGATGGCCCTTTTCCTTGCTGAATTCAGGAGCCACTAAGTGGTGACAACACACTTGAGCTAACCGGTTCAAGACTTGCCATATGCTTTGGACAAGCAATACATTTCTGTGCCACCAAAATGATGGTGATAGCCATGCTCATTGCACGATGGACCTCTTCAAATAACCTGGACAACATGATACAAGTAAGAGGCTTCACATAACATAGATAAGGGAAACACACAACTTCATAACTTCAAAAATCATTGGTCACTGGGGAAAGTGGTTATATGGATCAACTCAAATACAATGGCATATCTATTGGGGGGTTATGTTTAAATTTGAATACCTACAACTAGAGTACTAATTGGGTGTTCTGGTATTTGTAGAATTTCTTGTAAGGACACTGAAAAAGCAAATTGCCTAGATTTATTATTTTTTAAATGAGAAGTTATTTTTTTGGGTATGTGATTTTGGAAATCCTTGTACAAATCTAACTATGTACTGAAATTGCTCACTACCTTTTTATGATTTATAAGATCCTTGAGCATGCTCCATACACCCTAATTCAACATAAAGGGGGGGCGAAGTTTTGGGAAAGATAGCTAGATTTGGGAAAGCCTCCAGTGTTTTTCCTCAGTTCAAATGCTGAAAAGTTTGCAAGTTACCACGTCAGTTTAACAAAAAATAAACAAAAAAAATCAAATTGATAAAAATGAAGCAGCAGATATCCTGATCACATAATCTTAAATACAAACATCTTATATAACTTCTAATCTAATTTAAAACTACATGATGCATCTCTTTTTTTTAAAAAAAAGGCCAGGGCCACACATAAAGGCCACATATGCTTTCATGGAACACCATCGTAACAATGGAGATCCATGCATTGTAACAAAGTAGTGGGTTGGATCCAGCCAGTTTTTCCCCTCAGTCTCATCCAGTTCCCCTCCATCCCACAGCCCCTGTTCCACATGGCCTTTGACCACGTAAGTCCCAAGAACCCCAAGCGTAAAATGGTTGGTGTGACCCATTCTTCCCTTTTTTTGCCAATCAAAAAGAAAAAAAATAAAATAAAATGGCAGGATCCAACCCAGTATATTCATTTCATCACATGGTTTTTGAACATTTTGAAAGCCGAATTTACTAACAAACACAATTAGGCATACTTAGTGATTTTGCGTGTTTTTTTTCCTGAAATGGTCTGAAAGAAGGATGCTAAAACTTACCACACAAGTCAGGTCTCTTGATACAGCCACTACTTCCTGTGCTACTTGCAAGTCCATTAAAGGCTGCTAAGCCATCAGAGCTGTAGGCTCTTAAGACCGACAGCATGTTCACTTGCTTCTCCAGGACCTGTGGGCTTTGCGCTTGATCCGGTTTCATTGCACCTTGTACGGCTTCATGGGGGGAAAGCAGATTCTGACTGTGCCACGGCTTTTCAGAGGTCGGTGGCAACGGTGATATTAGTCCTTGTGATGTTTTTGAGGCGGCAGAGCCTGGCCTGTTTTCCCCTCTGTCGCCGCCATCTTTGTTTAGGGTGGGCAACTGTTTGCTCGTAAGATCAGATTCTGTGTCAATGTCATCGTCGTCTACAGTTTCTTCCTTGGAGGACTCCATATCTTCAGAGGAAGCAATGTCTGACAGGTCGTCAGTAGTACTTTTATTTACAGAGTCAGAGAGCAGCAGAGTTGGGTCATCTCCAGGTTGTGATTTTAGGTCAGGTTCATTAGTGGTACAAGAGTTTTGTGCTCCAACAACACCAGAATAAACACCAAACTGCTTGTAGAAGTCGGCTGCAAAATTACAAAAAGTGGAATCCATGTGTCCGGGCCAAGCAGTATTTTTCTGTTCTCCTGGCGTGTCCTTGGATCCTTGGTTCATTCTTTCAGAAACCGAGTCCATTTGGCCAATTAAATTGGAAACTGTTGCATCTTTGTTGGATTGTATGGAAGCGGGCAGCAAGCTGGCTTTATTGGCTGAAGCAATGGCCTCCCTGGGTTGATCTTTACCATTTCTGGTTGATCCTAAAATACTGTCTTTACGTTTTGCTTTGCCTAAGTGATTAGCTTGGAGATGAAGAGCCATTAACTCCATAGAAGATGTTGTAAAGGAACAAAACAAGCAGCCATGCCAAGCAATATTGTCTTGGACTGTAACGGATGAACCTGGAAGACTGGCTGCATCAGGCCTCACAGACAGATCAAGAGGCTCATACTGCGATTTTTCTGTTTTTCTGTGTTTACTGGGTACCTTGTCCTCACCACTTTCTGAAATCAGTGGTTTTGTGGGAAGGCAATCAGTTAGGACTTTTTCCTTCATTTCTTTTTCTTTCTTCAAGGAACTGAGGACAAAACTGTCCATGAAAGCTTGAAGTGATCCTTGGAAATTAACCCCATTTCCAACCATGCTATGGTAAGTTCTGCCAAGTTCAGAAAATCGTGTTCCTTTGGAAGATATGTCAGAACCCTTGATACCATCAGGAGATACTTCAGAAGACATGCCAATTGTGTGGCCTGGATGATCTCCTGAGGAAAGCAACCCTGGTGACCACTGTTGAGACCCCATGCCGCTTCGGAAATCTATACCTGGAAGACCCTTGAAGGCACCTCTCAGTACTTCAGGCCGAATGAACATTGATGCTTTACTTGATGTTTCCTCTTTGTGTTCTTGACTTTGAGACTGCCCAGAAAGTGGTCCTGCTCCATTCTGTCGTTCCCGGTGGTGCCGTTCCAAATGGTATTTGAGCGATGCAGATTGAGTACCGGCATAATCACAGTGGGGACACTTATAAGGTTTTTCACCTGCAGTTGTTGAAAGACAAATGTGTATATTAAGATGAGTAACTGAGAAACATTAAACACTTGCATTTCTAAAACAGTCACACACAAAAACAACAAAAGTCTTAGCCTCTATTTTTTTCTGATGTTGGTTTCTTTATTTAAAAAATAGTTGATTTTTTAAAAAAAGCTTTATAGCGACTCAGAACTGTCATACCCTGCACACTGTTAGCTATCTTTCTCTTAACCTAATATGTTAAAACTGCTGTTGAATGAAAAGCAAGGGTTATGAAAATGAAGCAAAACTATTCCACCACACTGATCATTAAAAGTGCAAGCAGGAGGGGGGTGCATAAGCAGAGGGGGGGACGGGGTAAAAGGAGATACAAAGCATGTAAAAAATGGATAACTACAATGTTTTTGTGTGTGTATTCAATAGCACTAAAAATTTGTTTAAATTATACACATGGAAACCATTTTTAAACCTAAAAATTTTATGGCACTGTTACGCAAGACTGAAATGAATGATTTAAGTCTTGCTCTGCAGTAAATCATGGATATAATTAGCAAATGGCATTCTGCACAAGTAATTTATCATTATTTGGAGGGCACCATTCCAGAAGGATTCAAAGATCTGCAGGCCTGCTGCATTGTTTCCAAATAAAGAACTATAAATATAGTTTCCATAAAATATTAATAACCATTACAGAGCATTATAATCGCATTGTGTAAGAACATATAGTTAAGATAAAAAAAGTAGTCAGTAAAAATTAAAGCGAAAACGAGTAATAAAAGGGTACAAAATATATTTAGTTTCTGCGTTTGAAATTAACATTATCTAGTGTTTTTTTCTGCAGTGCTTTAAATTTGCACTAATGGTACCTCTAATGCTCCGGTAGTAAAATGTATAATTTACCTCTAATAAGCACTTTTCAAAAGAGTAAGGACTGGCTTAAGCAGTGTTTTAAAACATATAAGATGATCTTCATGAATTAAATATATATTTCAAATTCAGTGCTCAAACTCGTACGGCTGTCTCTGATTTAGAAGAACTCTGGGTGGCATAGGACGTATGGGAAATATTTACAGAAAATCACACATATACATCCGGAAGGGAGGGGAAAGAAATATGTCTAGATAAATGTGCATTTAAATGTATACTGAACACTTGTTAGCAATCTAGAGTTCCCTTGCAGGCCTGAATGCCGGAGTAGTCACTGAAAGAGACAAGAGTTTGACAGTCCTGGAAGCTTCTTTTAATAGTGCCCTGTCAATAACAGCAATTATTTCTCTAAGCAAACTACACAACTAGGAACTATTTTCTCTCGTCTGCTTTCTTTCTCAGAAACGATCTAAAAGCCAAGGCAAGCCATCTGTAAACTATGCCCTAAAATATTTTCGTTGTTTGTATGTCTCTTCCACACATATACACAGATGCATCCACGCAAAGACCCTAAACTGGGAACTGCACTTGTGTATGAAAGAACATCCTTGTTGAAAGACTGTATGTTCTTAAATTATTTGTAAATTAACTAAACGTTTCAAGATTTCTAAGCTATCACATACAAAAGCTATAGGAAGGTTTTGGCAGGAGTAGGCGGGAGGCTCAATGTATGAACTTCAAGACGTTTTTGCCGCCGGTTGCCACGTCTGTCGAAAAGCTAGTCCCGTCGTGTTTCTCACTTTCCGCCACGTGGCGTATCCAAAAAGAGAATGTACATCTCTCCCCTGAGTTGGATTTACATGTAACTGGAGCCTACACGTCTCCTTATGTAGGACGCATGTACCAGTCCTGTTTTCAAGCACGGGGATCCATTGCAGAATGTGTGGGACACATGTGTCTTTTTGCCTTAAATGTTTTAGAGTAAACCATCTTGTTGAATGACTGTCCCCATAACTTTATCAAGAGCAGCGTCTGGACAAATTATCTGGCACATTTGCAGAAGCCAACGCGCTTCTTAAGTCCAAGTGAAAGGAAAGGAGTTCTTAGAAAACCAGAACAGGTTTGCTATATTCACACTGCAATAAAGCCCATTGCTTTCTGGGTTTAGCTTGAGGCAGATCACTGAATATGATTCTCCTCTCACAGTTGAATAGTAGAACAAGAGCAGAAACAAAATAATGGCCCTGGTCACACGGGCCAGATATTGCGGGGGGGAGGCGTGGCTGTTTGTCCCGGGGCAAAATAACACGCGGTTGCGTGATCAGACGTCCCGTGAAGGTTCCGTGGAGGTCCCGTGGGTAGGGGGGAGGTGCCGATCACAGGCGCGGCAAAGAAGCAGAGCGGTGCAGCAAACGGGTTTGTTTTTTTCTGTACACCAAAGTATGCGCATGCGCCGTTGGGTGCTTGTGCGCATCCATGGAGACTTGAGGGAAAAAAACCTTGTTGCAAGGGGACATGGGCGGGCACCAGATGCCACCAGAAACGCAATCAGATGCCCGCCCTTGCCTCGCGGTTACCAAAAACTAGTACCTCGGAGGTACTAGTTTTTTACCCTGCATCTTCGGCGGGAAGCCTCGCGTGAGCCACGGGAGCTCTACACTTCCCAAATGTGGCGGTGAGATCGCGCCCGGAAAATCCGCCTATCTTCCGTCTCTCTAGCGTGGCTAATGTTCCGTGTGACCGCAGCCAATGATCCTCTAAAGCAGGAATCCCGAAAGTGGTGCCCGTGAGCACTATGGTGCCTGCTAACACCTTTCCCGGTACCTGCCAAGTATCCTTGAAAGTGGACAGGGCCCGGTTGGGCTTTTGCCCAGCAGGGCTTCTGACTGGACCCTGGAGATTTGATTGACTGTACGGATTTTAAATAATCTTACTTTAACAGCTGTTGCCACCACAGCACAAGGATCTTCAATGTCCGACTGAGGTCAGCTGTGGCAGCCATTTTGAGGCTGGCTCTGCCTACTGCGGCAGCCATTTGGTGGCAGCCATTTGGTGGCTATGCCCACCACACTGTGTCAGAATTCCAAATGTGCCTGCAGGCTCGAAAGGGTTGGGGGGCCCTGCTCGAGAGGAAATAATTTAGATATAAGGACTCGGGAACAAAAGGGTATCCGGAAACATTGGAAGTGCTCAGAGGCAGCCTGGTTTCCCTTCCTCTAGACGCCTACCTCTTCTAGGCACATGCCTTGCCTTAACTCTGGGGTGTATAACTGAACAAGCTTCTGCCTATCATTTTCCAATTCCTACATCATTCAGAAGCACTTTTTTGTAGCACCTATCTCCACCTCCTAAAGCCAGCAAGACAGGTTAGCTAACTGGAGCTAAATCACCATTCCTTTCATAAACTGGTTTCTCTGCACCTTCTGCAGAGCCAGTGCCCTGGGCTTGTGTTCCAAATATCCAGTGATCAAGTGAGCTGTAAGTAGCAGCAGATCTGGATTCTCTTCAGTTAGCTGAATGAGTTAACTAACTATGCCTGCAAGAGTTTCTTTGCATCATGCCACTATGGAAGGGGGGGGGGTAATAAACATGGATGCATCTCCACACAGAACTGAATCAACCCCAATATACTAGTCAGTCACTTTGCAAGTTTTTTCAGAGGTGGCTTATGTACTTGTACAAAACAATTGGTAACGACTGAGACAAAGTTAGTTTTTGTTACGTTCCACAGGATGCATGCTGGCATGTATGACCAACCCCATCATTAACCACGATAGAGTACGTCCACAGACCATGAAATCAGGCCCACTTCGGTTCTGCTCTTAGGACCACTATTGTGCGTACAAAGTTGGATACCCCGACGGCTAGCAGATATGCTGTAGTGGGTCCTTAAATTCACTCCATTAAAAGTCCACTATCTGTTACTGGATTGCCATTGTTGCCCTTGTTTACTGCATGTATATAACGTGAGGGTGGCCCCTACACTGAATCTCTGGAGTGACAATCTGCCACCCTGTGGAAGCGCAGTCTATGTGAGGTGGTACTGCACACTGTTGCATTATGTACCTGGGTGCAGCATTGGTCTTATGCAGCAGAAAACAGAATTGATTAAAAACCGAGAAACAATGAAAATAAAGATATAATTGTCTCTCCAAATAAATTCAAATACTGAAGAGGTTTTTTTAAAAAAACACTTATTTAATCACTGGTGTGGTTATTGATAACCTATTTTATCAATGGCAGGATATATATATATATATATATATATATATATGAACTGCAGTATGGTTTAATTAGTTCATTATTATGCCTCTTCCTACTCGGTGATTTCTTTTATCATTCTAATCACTCACTTCACACTTTTGAAACCAAATGGAATATCAAAGGTTCTGTGGGATTATTTTTGGATCAAGCACATGTTCCCCACATAGTTCATCTGTTTGTCAGAAATACCAGTTGCATTCTGAATCTCTTCCCTCGTTTGCTATTGTGGCTGAGAAAGAGGCAGATCAAAGACAAAGGAAAAGGTAGATGAAGATTCTATACCCTCATCGTCTGGATTTTTTAGATTGCCTTCTGCTGTACCATACAACAGACAGCATAGTGAGTGTGTTAATTTTCCCCCCCCCAAAGCTATATAATTGAATTTAAATCCTATCTCGGATATTTATTTAGTCTTCCCCCACGTCTTTACATAGTTAATACTGGGAGAAATGAATATGGATGCTCCTTAGCTCGGATGCTTCAGTACATTAATATAAACTGTACACCAATTCCCCCAAAGCATATATATGTTGCAAACCTGAAGACTTTTTACACAGCTGCTTATTGCTAAACAGTGTCTTGTCCAGAAGGGGACAATCTGTGTCTCTAATTGCTGTCAGTGAAGCTGAGATTCATTATGTGACTTTCCCATTAAAATGTGAGCATTAATTTGTATAATGAAATATCACCCACTGCAGTGTTCATTAGCCATGCCCTACTGTATACGCCACATTGTTAGCTACCTAGAAACTGTAGTTAATTTCGCTAATGGATATTTCCCTACTTAGTGTTTGGTAGGAAATTTATACTGTAACATTACCTCTTAAACTTTTAAGGAAATTTAAATTCAATCAATTATTTTCAACAAAAGTTTGGGGTGTCATTAAGTCGAGAAAAGGCAAGTGGTGCGATGATAAGGATGGGGTTATTGGGAGAGAAAGAAGGAAAATGAAAGAAAGGTCCTTTTGCCTCAACTTAGAAAATGGAAGAATAAAAGATGCACAGTGCCAAAAAAATTGTTGCTCCTTTTGGAGCTCATATCGCTATTTCCCCTCAATTATTCATATACCCCACCTCCCCTCCAAATGTTTTCAGTAAATGGCAATACTCAAGCTCATTTCTGGAGGGGGGAAACATGAATTGAGCTTACTGAATACAACCTCAATTTACAGAGAATCTCAATAGTTCAGTTTAAAGTTAATCAGCCGAAATTTCAGAACAGAACACCACTCATGGTTGCAACCAACCATACGCGTCCATTCTGCACCTGGAACTGGAGTTTATCTATCGGTGGGTTATCATCTCAACTGAATTGTGATGTACTGGCAATATGTGTGGTAGGGAGGGTTCCCCATTCACCTTGGAGAGAGATAAAGGATCACAAAAGGCAAGGGGGAAACTGGCAAAGCAGGAAAGTGAGGCACAGGCCATCTGGGAGTTTACTCCCAGGAAACTGTTCTCAGGATAGCACTGTGGATTATCCGTGTTCAGAGATTCTTCTGTGGGTCTTACAGAACTTAGTTGACACCTGCTGATTAATATTACCTTGATTAGTTAGCTATATGCAGAAGAAGAAGAGATTGGATTTATACCCTACACCTTTCACTACCCGAAGGAGTCTCAGAGCGGTTTACAATCCCTTTCCCTTCCCCTCCCCACAACTGACACCCTGTGAGGCAGGTGGTGCTGAGAGAGCTCTCTCCAGAACTGCCCTTGAGAGAACAGCTCTGAAAGAACTTATGACTGACCCAAGGTCACGCTAGCAGCTGCATGTGGAGGAGTGGGGAATCAAAGCCGGTTCTCCCAGATTAGAATCCGTGCTCTTAAGCACTACACCAGACTGGCATGGGACAAGAAAGACTCAGTTCAAGGCATGGCACTTCAAACAACCCAGGTATTCACAGGAAAATGACTTCTGTAAGAACCGCTGGAACTCTTTCTAACAAACAGGTGCTGGGAGTACCAAAAATACCAGCTGGATTAATGTAGTGCAGAAAGACAGCAAAAACGTTGGTTATAATCACTCGGTGATCTCCAGACTTTCCACAGACCATAGAACACCACATGAAATGGTTGTCTTGAACAACTAACCCAAAACACTATTTCTTTAAGAACTGTTACCAGATAATTTCCACTGAGTGCATAAGAAGTCAATTTTTATTTCTAATAACCCTTGTAATTGGTGATATTACATTGTTTATTATACTTATTTATAATCTGCAACACACTGCATTCTATTTCAGCTTTTGAACTACTTTGTTCTTTGGTTAACGGAAATTGATCTTTATCTATTTTAATACTATTACACTTTCAAAAATAGTTTGCAAATATTGTTTGCATAGACTGTGTAATGACTCTGTGGGTTCATTTGCTTATTTTTAATGCCAGATTTTCTTCTCCAGATAATTTTGTAAGTTTTACGGCACCACTATTACAGAGATATCCACTAACATTTATTTATTTCCCATAAATTATGAGACTTGAGTTCTGAATGCAAAGTCAGTGATACCTGCCACAAGAAAAAGGTGAACACTTCCAACGCATGCAAGGACACAAACTCACTTAGTGATTTACGATACAATCCTACGCAGAGTTACTCCAGTCTATTCCCATTTATTTCAATGTGCTTAGACTGGAGTAATTTCCACGGGGCTGTGCTGCAAATCACTGTTTTTCTAAAAACCCTGACAACACTTGGATTAAAGCAGTACTAAGTATCGGGCTGGAGCCAGCCCAATTTTTTACAAACTCTCACCCAGTTCTTTTCCTTATATACCTAGCCAGTTTGGTGTAATGGTTAAGTGCGCGGACTCTAATCTGGGAGAACCGGGTTTGATTTCCCACTCCTCCACTTGCACCTGGCTGGATGACCTTGAGCAAGCCGTAGTTCTGATAAGAGCTGTTCTTCAAAAAGAGCATTTTCTGTCAGAGCTCTCTCAGCCCCGCATACCTCACGGGGTGTCTGTGGTGGGGAGGGGAAGGGAAAGGCGTTTGTAAGCCGCTCTGAGACTCCTTTGGGTAGTGAAGGGCGGGGTATAAATCCAAGAGAAGCCTCCTTACTAAGAAGACCTGCCTGACACCAGGAGAAATGCCGAACAAACTGGACCACCGGAGAAAACCGAAGCCGGAGCCAGAAACAGTGCAGCTAACCCACCACTTGGGTGCCAGTAGGGAATTCCCACCCCTATACGATAGATGTGGCCATAGATAGGGATTATAATGTGCACTTGCACCCTGCCTGTAAACCGCTCTGAGACCTTCGGGTCAGAGCGGTATATAAACCGAAATAATAAACCGAAAATAATAAATCTCTTCTTTTTTACTACAGTCCCTGTCCCACATGGCTTTTGTCTATGAAGGTCCCATCACACCCCCCCCAGCCGTGTTTGGTCGTGAAGGAGAACCCCTCTTTCCTTTCCCACAAGCAATCTGGTTTGATCCAACCCATTACATACAGTGTTAGCAGTTCTAAGTGGTCGATTTCATGCCGCTCGTTGTATGCAGTACGCTTGAAAGCGACCCATGGTTTTCCATTGGCATGTGCACAAACAGTACAACACTTCTAAAACTGAAGCACCTTTACCTCCCAATCCCTAAATCTAATGATTCTTCATGCCGGACTGCATTGAACCACAAGAGATCATGCTGATCTCTTCTTAGAAAACGGGCAAATCAGGGAATCAGGGCACATACGGGAAACAACAGTGGACTGCTTTGCTACAGCTGTGTACAACCACAGACTCCTTCTTTACCTCAGATAACCCACTGCATTTCACTGGGCCACACGCTTAATTGTGTCGGAGGGTTCTTAAACGTTAACGTCTTCATTCCTCCTCATGACAGGCTGCTTTGTTTGAGGAGGGTAGCTGTGTTGATCTGCAGAAGAAGAGCTAGGCTTGTGTCCAGTAGCACCTCAGGGAACAATGACCTTCTCGAAAGCTTATACCCCAGAAATCTTAGAATCATAGAGTTGGAAGGGACCTTCAGGGTCGTCAAGTCCAACCCGCTACACAATGCAGGGAATCCACAAATACCTCCCCCGCTCCCATACACAATTAGGCAGGGGTCATTTCGTAGAAAAAGAGGTGCAGGAGCTCATTAGCATAACTCATTAGCATAACTCATTTGCATATGCCACACCCCCTGACATCACCGGAAGTGTGTCAGAAGGCAACACCCACTGCTCAGGCTCCACTGGACTGTTTTGGATTGCTAGCTATTGGGGGTGGGGGAATGCGCAGATCTGCCCTCACAGAGGAGGGAGAGCTTGTACCTGAATAAACCTTGGCGCAGGCTCCTTGTGGCCCGGGGCTGCTGGGAGCAGGGGGCGGGGCTTGTTGCATGTGTCCGCCCCCTGGGCTCTTTACTGCCGGAGCTCCGCTCCGGTGCGCTCCTGCAGGAAATGACCCCTGCAATTAGGTCTCTAAAGTGCTACTGGACATGAATCTAGCTCTTTGCAGTGCTTTGAACATTTTCTAAATCGGGGGCAAGCCTCGGTAGGTACCTGCCTCTGAAATCAACCCTCTTTGCACGTCTCTGTTATGTGCCATCAATTCACTGCCAACTTACGGCACCCTGTGATCTAATGACCTCCAAAATGTCCTGGCATGAACAGCCTTGCGTGGGTCTTGCAGACTGAAGGCCATGGTTACCTTTGCTTGTGCATTCTTACATAGAACTAAGCCCCCCACTATTCAACGGTGCTTAGTCCCAGGTAACTCTGCCCAGGACGACACCCTTGGAATAGTCAGCTAGAATGTTCTTTGTGATAGGTACATCACCTGTGGCAGTGCTTCTTCCCTGCCTCCCTAAGGGATGAACCACAACTCTGCAGAGAGGTCTCACCTGTATGTATCCTCAAGTGAACTTTTAAGTGATGTGATGTCCTAAACGTTTTGCCACAGTAGGGACAGTCTTTCATGGCAGACCCCAGGCTCCTGTCTCTCAGCAAAGCTGGCTGCTGGAGTCCGGCAGATCTCCCGGCTTCGTCGCCGACGTCTGAAACGCAGAGAACGTTCTCACATCACTTTAGCACATGTCAAGGAGTTGTTCTCACTCAAACTGCTAACGCAACACAAAAGCTAAACATGTCAATACTACACCTGTCTATTTCATTCTTTAAATCTGACAGAATGCTGACAATTCATGTATTTTCTTGTTATTCTCTTAAATTATTTCATCTTCCCCATCGTCGTTTTAAGCAGCATATGGTACCTTTATACTGAACTGAATTACACAAGAAAAGAAACAGCTGTGTCAGCAGCTGGTTTGGTTTCTTCTTTTTGCTTCTTTCTTATTAAGTATTTTTTTTCATCCTAAAAAAAGTCCCCCCCCCCTTCCATTTTTTTTAACAGAAAAGTATTTCTTGCTTGCTTCAAATCTGGTTCATTGTTAAATCAATATGCAGAGATGTACAGAACAAAACAGAAGTCCCTTTTTAAAGTTTTAGGTGCTGAGTAGAATAGTAATAACTCCATTACCCCTGCTAGTCCTACTAATGATAAAAAGCTCAATCCAGATAAAATGAAGCTTTTTTTTTTTTGAAGTCCCATCGATTTTAATAAGAGAGTTAAGCACGGATGTAGGTTTCTCACACTGAAACCAAGGAGCCATTAACAGTATTCTGCAATAGCCAGAGCATCGGAGTAGAATTTAGGTGACCTGAGTTTTAATCTGCATTCTGACATGAAACTCACAGGGGGACCAGCTTGGGCTGGCCAGGCCGTTGTAGGCATACCTACTTCACAGGACTGTTGTGCAGTTAAAACGGGAACAGGAGAAAACCAGCTTTGTAACCCCCAAGGGGCTGCTGAAAGCTCTAACAGATAATGAACCAATATCTGTGATTATTTTAGAAGGAACATCATGGCAATTAAATGGTGCCACGTTCATTCAGTGGGAATACAGAATGGCAGTTCCGATTTACTTGATTTTTTCATACCCAGATCACAAGAAACGTCTTACTAAACCATCAAACGTTGTGGAACAGCACATAAAAATGTTTCTTGTTGCCACAGCCTTTTACCCCTGTATGTTCTATCCTGGATGCATTGTATATAGATCACCAGGCCTAAAGCACAGAATTTTAAATATTGTGCTATTCAATAAGTGGAATGGTAGATTACAGTGTTAAGAGCTGCTACTTACTCCTCCATGCACAAGCACTGTGGGTCAGTTTGGCTCCTGTTCCCTTGGAAAGCAGGTACAATACCACAGGGTAGGACTACTTAATACAATGTGCAGCCCGGAAACTTGGGGCAGGGGGAAGGGCAGGAGGGTGAGTTACCTCTATTAATATGATAGTGCAGGATTGGTCAGTCACCACTGAGGAAGGGTTGTGGCTCAGTGGCAGAGCATCTGCTTTGCATGCAGAAGGTCCCAGGTTCAATCCCCACCATCTCTCGTTGAAAGGCTTAGGGAGCAGGTAAAGTTGCCAGTCCCCAGTTGGGGGCAGGTGATCCCACAGTTTGGAGCCCCTCCCCCCATTTCAGGACTATCAAGAACTGGGGGAAATTACCCCTCCCCCAAAAAAATAACAGGCAAGAAACTGAAAATAAACGCAATGTGCCGACGTCACTCGGAAATGATGTAGACATGTCGGTGATGTGGGGGGGGGGGCTGGTGACGTTCTGGTTTTTGGGCAGAACTCTATGGTAAGAAGCTGATTCTGCCATAGATGGTTTCCTTAGAACCTAGATCATAGAGCATCGCCCCCCCCGGCCCCCATGTGCCTATGTCATCATGTTATTTCCAGCTTCTTCCCTCCTGGTAAGTGAATCCCCCTCCCTTGCCTGCTCATCTGACGGACCTAGGAAACCTGGTAACAGGTAACGAGAGAGCTTCTTCCCTCTCCACTCCTGGTAAGTGAATCCCTCTCCCTCGCCTGCTCATCTATTGGACCTAGGAAACCTGATAACAGGTAACGAGAGCCAGTTTGGTGTAGTGGTTAAGTGTACGGACTCTAATCTGGGAGAACAGGGTTTGATTCCCCACTCCTCCACTTGCACCTGGCTGGATGACCTTGGGGAAGCCATAGTCCTGTCAGAGCAGTTTGAAAAAGAGCAGTTCCTGAAAGAGCTCTCTCAGCCCCACCTACCTCACAGGGTGTCTGTTGTGGGGAGGGGAAGTAGTTTCTAAGCCACTCTGAGACTCCAAGTGAAGGGCGCGGTATAAATCCAATTTCCTCCTCCTCCTCCTTCTTCTTCTGTGAAAGTTGCCTATCTGAGACCCTGGAGAGCCACTGCTAGCTGGAATAGACAGTACTGACCTTGGCAGACCAGTGGTTCGACTCAGTATAAGGCAAATGAATGTGTAAGTGTATAGGGAGCAACCAGAAAGTTTTTGGGTTCCATTCTTGGAACAGCCAGGAACTGGTGCCTCCTTCTGTCCTATCTACACTGTCATGTGGTATAGTATTTCTGAACTGGCCTGCTTAATTAATTCCTGGGTAGGCTTTATAACAGGCAGGAACAGGGCACGTTTGGGGTGACACAGTAGGGTATAACTGTGAACATCTGAGGTATCCGAAGAGAGGGATATCTAAACCAACTTTCCATGGTTGACCAGCTCAATGTAAAATGGAGAAAGAACTCTCTTGGGGCTTGGCAGCTCATGGATGCCGAAGACCTACTGGCACAGGAGACTGTGCTGTACCATTGACTGTACACCCAAGGTATTCAGTCAGTAAAAAGTGAGACATACTGTACAAACTAATAATCTGAGACTACCTTAACAAAGGAGGATTCTAGGGGAAAGTTAGACTCCAAGTGTCTTCAAAGTACAAGTTAGTCCATACTGAAAAACTGGAAGCTATTAAACAGGAACTAATATTACAGGTCAACCATCTGCAGAGAGCAAGTACAGTGCAATGGTTGGAGTGCTAGGCTAGGATCTGGGAGACTCATAGTTTAATCCCTACTCTGTCAAGTCAGGTCTAGTCAAGTCAGCCTTTACTGGCATATATCAGTAAATCAAAGTCATTATAAAAATATACAAGTAGAGAGGCACGGTATTGGAAATACGTTGAATCCCCACTCTGTCGTGGATGCTTGCTGGGTGATTTTGGGCTGGTCACACACTCTTGGCTGAACCTATCTCACAGAGATGTTGTGAAGGTAAAATGGAGGAAAGGAGAAAGACATAAGCTACTTTGAGGGGGAAATTGGGGATACAAATTAACTAACAAATATTTAATATAGTTATGCCCATTACCTATTTCTTAGGTCTTTGTTCTGGGGCATAGAAGTAAAGGAACCAGAGAGAAAAATACTATATTGTATGGAGCATTTTTCTGCAATGTTGGGACAGACATGCTTCCAAATTATTCCAGCCGAATATTCATTGGACTTCATAGTTAGCAAGGTCCAAGGCTGGTGAGGTTGAAAGGTGTAGAGGTTTAAGAGTGAAAGGTTATGCTAGGCTTGCTAGCTCCGGATTTGGAGGTGAAGCCTGGGAAGGAAAGGTTTGGGGGAGCGGAGGGTATGATACCATAGAGTCCACCATCCAAAGAAGCCCATTTCTCCAGGGGACCTAATCTGTGATGTCTGGAGATCAGTTGTAATTCTGAGAGATCTCTAGAAGACCCCACCCGGAAGCTGGGAACCCTACATTATGCACATACCACATGAAGGATCTGACCTCTCTATAAAAGTTCTTGTCCACTTCTTCTCATCCAACTCTACTAAGTGGGGTAAGAAAGAGCCATTGGTATAGGTATATTTTCTGTGGAAGGTTGTGGTTTGCCTAATTCCATCATGGGGTGCAGGTAATTCTTGTCTTTCCAGCAGTCACAAGTGGACAGGAGATGGGCAGAGCCTGCTGAAAAAATTGGCAAAGCTTCTCTACATCAGAGAGCCTCTGACAAAAAATTTTTGCATTATGTTAGTGGCAAAGATCTGACCAGAGGGCTGTTTGAGAGAAAACAGAGAGAGAAAGATAATTCTGTTCCCATGTTTGTCTGTAGGAGAATCACAGTGAACAAATCAAAGAATGCTCTGTGTAGGTATTAATGGTTTATGATCTTCCTCTGCCTGAGTTATTGGGGGTAAATTTAGAGTGACATGAGGTAACTGTACCGAATCAATGATGAGTTGATCTGGAAGCTGGGTGAGGTAAAACTTCTGCCCCGAGCCAGGGTATTAGTGACGTAGTGAAAAAAAAACCCGGGGGGGGGGGGGGTGCTGAAGAGAATTTCAGGGATATATGTCCTAGATAATAAGTGACATGAAAATACATGTCTTTTCTAGTTACCTTTTTATGGTTAAAATGTCTATTAAAAGGATTTCAGATAGTCATGAACTTCCACAGAATCAGAATAAGTTTGGGTTTGGTTTCCAAGATAAAAAAAATGAACGATTTAATAAAACAAATATAGGCCCAATTAAGATTCTCTGGATGTTCAGATCAGAGCTCTGCTTGAACTGCTAGCCAGTTATAACAAAGTATAAGTTTGAAAGCTGGTAACAGACATTTTTTTAATTATTCACAGGGCTTAAGAGTAACATAATGCAGAATCTATGTGGACTTTCAAGCAGTCGTGCAGAGGGAAGTATTTTGTATTTCTGAATTCCCTTAGGAATTCTAATTGTCATTGTATTTATGTGGTATTGTATACAGAATTCAACCGGAGGAAAATTACACAGATCCATTCAAACTTAATACACAGAGAGCACACAGAATGTATAAAACATTGCCTGAACATTGGTAATTTTTGAAGATTTTTTTTTTTTTATAAATACTGACTCAAAAAAAAAAATCGACTAAAAATCCAGATAAACAGATCACTAAAGCTAACAAGCCACTCAGGATAAATGTACAGAATAAGGGAACTAGTTATGTTTTGCTAGATGTCATTCTTAATGACAGCTTGTTAGACATTTCGCTTTTATCTCGCTATCTAGGGTATGTGTGGCCCAATAAAGAAAAAAAAGAATAAATTTGTAAGATAAACAGCTCACTTTGCAGATTTAAGAGACTAATTTTCACTTTACACAAAATTGATCTCCCCCCCCCTTTCCCTCTCTTTTTTGGTGAGGCTGCAAGGCTGTGGAGTTTAGCACTAATCCCTTGGAAAAAGTGAACGGAACACAACAATGAGGCAGCAGAAACATGTGGGTGGTCTGAAGAGGTTTCCCTTTAGATTTAAGTAGACATACAGTAGATAGCTCTAGAGGCTTTACTCCAGTGGGGCCTTACCTGGGAGGACTTTTTCCTTCCCACAGAGAGCACATTCATGAAGCTTTAAAGCTGCGTCAAGGGTTTTCTTTGGACGTCTCTCCCTCCCCCAGTCCGTCTATTGCTGCTCTCTGAACGGCTTGAGGTACCAGCTACCTGAATGAATAGCTCTACGTCTACAACTCCACAGGCTTTGATCAATGAGAACGAAAGGTTGGCGACGGTTGCCTGCTTTCTTCCACAGGCCTTTCCACATGGTCTTCACACCCAATACTTTCAAGTCACAAGACTCAATGTGTTTATTTATTGGGGCATTTACTCTGTTTTTGTTTTTGCTTCAACACAGGACAAATAGAAGAAGGTTAAAAATATTGTTAAGGAAAAGTAAACTGTAATTCCATTTCTTTAAAAGAGAGAGAGAGTCATTGATTAATTGGGTGGTAGTAACTGGCATCCCTCCAAGTCAGAAGTTAAATATATGACCCGATGACCTGCTGAGGTCTGTCTCAGCATCTCTACTGAGATAGGAAAATATCTGAAATCCCTATGCATCTTTCAGAACTCAAGGGGTATCATCGAATCATAGAATGATAGAGTTGGAAGAGACCTCCAAGGTCATCTAGTCCAACCACCTTAGGGTTGCCAACTCCCCCGGTTTGCCAGGGGTCCCCCATTTGGGGGGGGGTTCTACCCACCGCCGGCCAGATGGCTTCCGGGGGAAGTCCCACCCCCAACACCCACAGCCACCCATCTCTCTCCCTTTAAGTGTGTGCAACCCGTGTTTCATCCCAAGCGCGAACTCCGCAAGCTTGCAGGGAAATGCCAGCTTCGTTCTTAAAAGGGAAATGCAGCTGCTCTTAAAGGGGAAATGCCGGCTGCCGGCTACTTTAAGTGCAGGGAACTGCCGTTTCTGGAGATCTGGCACACGGGTGCGGGGGGGGGGGGGGGGGCGAGGCCCCGCAGACGTCCCCAACGTGACGTCATCACATTGGGGCTGCCCCACCCCCTCCAGGAACGTCCCCAAAGTCCCCCGCTGGGGGTGGAAGATGGACTTGGCAACCCTAAACCCCCTGCACAATGCAGGAAATTCACAAATACCTCCCCCCACACACACACAGTGACTCCATGCCCAGAAGATGGCAAAAAACCTCCAGGATCACAGGCCAAACTGGCCTCGAGAAAAAACTTCTACCTGACCCCCAAGTGGCAACCAGCATTTCCCTGGGTGTGTAAGAAAGGGCCACAAGAACTAAGCACTGATGCAACCCTTCTTTGCCCTCTTTCTCATGACCTGCCTAAGCAGGCCCATAGCCAGGATTCTGTGGCTTGTGGGACAATTTTTTCTCTCTCCTGGTGGGGCTGAAGTGCTCAGTGGAGGGGAAAAAGCTATTTAACAATAGAAAGCTGCTACCAGGATAGATCTCTAAACTGCAAGCTGTCAGTCCTTTTAGATGACCATTCTCAGCTGTTGCAAGTTAATCACTACTGCCAACCTAAGCAACAATTCTGATAACAAGCTGGCAGGAGGGGGTGATGGCTTCTATAATCAAGAAAGCTAACAGGCAGGAAAGCGCTATTAAAGGAGAGAGGTTTCTTGACACAGAGTTAGAAGGGATCCTAGAGGTCACCTACTCCAGTGCAGGAATCAGTCAACTACAGCAAGTGTGCGTCTTTTGAATTTTTTTTTAAATGATTGAAAAAGGGCTGTGCCTTTAAGAAAGGGATGGAGCCCCAAGGAGCCCCATCATAGCTACGGGTCTGTGCCTAAGTAGCAGATATCCTTCACGCCAGTATTTCCTGCTACCTCCTTTGTTCCCTCAGCTTTCAGTCACAGTATACGAAGATCCTATTGCACTGATTAATCTGTTATTAATTGACCTCCATGTTCCATAGCAAGAGCCTTATACCCCTGATAAAGATCACTGCCATTCCTCGGCTCCCCAAAACTATCTCTACAATGTAGTACATGACTGTAAAACCTGTGCCCAAATAAACTGAATGCAGCTTATCAGCCATGAATGGTGGCTGCCAGTGCTTGGCAACCAGACAGGCAAAAAAGTCTATTATGGGAGCAATCCTCTACTCAAAAATAAGTCTCATGGTGTTCAACGGAGCTTACTCCCAGGAAAGTGCTCCCAAGCAGCCTAAGGGAGCAACCCTGAAGCAGGTCTACTGAGAGGCAAGTTCCATTTTATTTGGTGGGTAAAGTGTTCTTAGGACAGCAGTCCAAGCCACTAGAGGGCCCACACATGCCTAGTGGGCTCCATTTGACTTGGGGTGATGATAAATCGTGCAGGCCTGATCTGATGGATACTGCCTCTTACAAACAAAAGATTTGATTAAAAAGCACCCAAATAAGGCAAGGAATCAAGAGGCTCCCTCCCACTTTAAATGGTGCTGCTCCATGGGGATACCAGCCTCCAGGAGAGACCTGGGGATCCCCCAAAATTACAGCTCATCTCCAGAATACAGAGATCAGTTCCCCTGGAGAATATGGATGCTTTGGAGGGTCAATTCTATGGCATTGTTATCTCTGTTCTCCCCAGGCTCCATCCCCAACTCTAGTAGTTTCCATACCTGGATCTGGGAACGCTACCCCTCCCCCTCCCCATCCCCTGCCAGCGGCCAGGTAGGACCTGGCAAACCTACTGCTCCTACTGTGTCCCGTCCCCCCCGCCACAAAATGCCCTTGGTAAAAATTCAAGCTCCCTTTCCCAGTGAACATGTAAGAAGAGGAAACATTTCTTCTTTGGCCATTTCTAGTAATATGGAAAAAAAAATGATCAAGGACACTCTAAAAACCCAAGACCACACTTCTCTTTCCCCTACTGTTCTTTGTGGAATGTGGAAGATCTAGCAGGGATAATCTACATCTGGAAGCCAGGGCTGAAACATATTTGCAAGAAGATCCAAACAGTGGAAAGACAGGATATAAATCTTTAAAATAAATCACATTCAAAATTAGAAAACATACAAACTCCAAGGGACAGATATTCAACTGTTAACTAACGAAAGTACAAACGAGTCTTTTGATAAGAGTAAGCAAATGTGACAAATCAAATCAAACTGTGTGGATGTAAAGGACCACACACACACACACACGCAGAGAGAGAGAGAGAGAGAGAGAGAGAGAGAGAGAGAGAGAGGATCTAGTGTTGGTTCTTGGAAATGAAGAACTATTTCATCATCTAAATATCTACATTTACGAAGGTCAGAGGTAGTACACTTGCTTATAACCAATGCTTTTGGAATGTAATACGTGACCTCATATTAAATATTCCGAAAGAATTACTAACGCATTGGGCCTCTTAACAACTTGCTCTCTTTGTTATTTTATCAAAGAGTTTAGGGTGCTTTTTAAAAAATGACCATGTATGGTCACGTCCAACTGTTAAGCATTAATATGGATCGGCAAAGGATTTGTTGAAACAAAGAGCTATTTTAGAGCCAATTTGGAAGAAAGCCCTACCAATGAGAAGAAAATAGCAATGTCCTGTTTCTGTTATTGTAAATGAAGATTATACCAAAATGCTCTTTTTGGTAAGTGAAAAACACAGGCTTAGGATTTCCCTGTTAGTCACTTGAATGGCAGAGGCAAGCAAAAAATGATCCATCCTGCCTCGCTTTCAGCTACGTTATCTTTGGAGTGTATGTCTACAATGACAGACTACCTTTAAAAACAAATCAGATTTGGGAGGGGGGGAATTGTGTAGAAAAACCACTCATGGAAGCGAAGAGTAGTGATATACCTCAAATAACCATAACCCTAACACAGTCAGTACCCTAGATGGAGAGTGAGCGAAGAGTTATCTCATGCATGCGGAAAAGGAAGTTAGAAATGTTCTAAACAATTTGTCAGTAACTCGGCAAGCAGTGCCTGTCGAATGAGGAAAGCAGATGTATTTACTGGTATACCGAGCACTCAACAAGGTGGTGGCTTTCAGAGTCCATAGCTCATGATTCTTTGCTGCATAGCAGGTCCTCCCTAACACAATATTCCTCTTTGAAATAGATCTCCTA
>NW_015168057.1:642072-657072 GCF_001447785.1 Gekko japonicus
CCCCCCCCCCCCCCGCGATATCCGGCCCGTGTGTCCGGGCCCCTAATGTGTTAAACTTATCTCCCAAGTACAAAACAATATATATATATATAAAAGATCTCCTATCCAGTCTTTGAATTTGCTGTGTACACTAAACAAACAAACAAAAAAACCCCACATTTTTCGATCAATAGAAGCAGTTTTAAACAACAGAAATTTAATTCAGTAATTCGAGTTCCCAACTTTTTAAAACATAATTTGTGAGACCTAAAGCAACATTTATTATGCATCCAAATCTGGAGCTGATATAAAGGGCCCTGATACAGATGGTTGCTACTGGGTGGCTTGCCTTCTTCCTTTATTGTTACGTCTCCTTCTGAATTTTGGCCTCACTAGAAGAATTTCTAAAGTTAATTGCAGAACTGGAGCATTCATTGTTTGCCACACATTTCAGTTCTTGTAACTCTCTTCGTATCCTCTACTATTGCTCATATGCACTTCTATGCATTTGTAAATCAACATCTAAGAAAATCATATTATTTTATCCTGCCATTTTTTTTAAAAAAAATCCAGGAATACATACATGGTCCCCTCACTCATTTTATCCTCATAATAACATTGTAAATTCGGTTAGGCTGGGAGAAAGAAGCCCAGAGTCACCTACAGTGCAATCCTAAGCAGACTCATACTAGCACTGTCCAGACAGCAAGCTCCTACCTCCCTGCCACCGTATACCCATGTCTTCAGAAACACATATCCCACTCTTGCATCACCAGCTGGCTGGCCAGAATAATTCCTCGGGCCGGCACATAACTTCTGACAGTTGGTGCTCCCAGAGGGCGTCACCCTGTACATGAAGCTGACTTATTCTGGACCACTGGTCCATCAAGGTCAGTACTGTCTACTGGGAGGGACTTTTCAGGGTCTCAAGGTCTTTCACATCACCTACTAGCTAACCCTTTTAGCTGGAGATACAGAGGATTGAACCTGGGACCTTCTGCATGCCAAGCAGATGCTCTACCTCTGGGCCATAGCACCACCTCCTCTGAAAACTCCTGGGGTGCTGATTCACTATTCTGCTTGCTAGGGATGGGCACGGACTGGGAAAATGCAGTTTGGTTCATGCTTCGTGGCTGAACAACAAACCAAACCATGAACTAAACCGAACGGGAGGGCTTGTTCACGAACCGAACTGGTTCGTGGTCCAGCAAACCCTGTTGAAAGGGTCCACAGGCTCTTTAAATAGGGTTTGCAGAAAGCCCGAAAAACAGCTGAGCTGCGGGGAGCAAGCCACTCAGCTGTTTTGGACTGTATTGAGCAGTCCCTTTAAAGTTTAAAGGCACTGCAGAAGGCAGCCGGAAAAACAGCTGCACAGCAGGGAGGCACTCCCCGCTGCACAGCTGTTTCCACCTGCAGAAGATTTAAAGGGGCTGCACAAGACAGCCCAAGAAAGAGCTGCATGGTGGGGGGCACTCCCGTTTAAGGGACTGCAGAAGTCAGCCTGAAACAGCTGTGCAGTGAAGAGTGCCTTTAAGGAACTGCAGAATGCACCACAAAACAGCTCTTTTTATGCTGTCTTGTTCAGTCCCTTTAAATTTAAACTTTAAAGGGACTGCTGAAGACAGTCCTAAACAGCTGCATTGCAGGGAGTGCCTCCCTGTTGCTCAGCTGTTTTTGTGGCTTTGTTGGGAACAGAAAGCGGGGGGTTAAAGGGGCTCAGAGTCCCTTTAAACTCTTTTTTCCTGCTCCATCCACGGACCAGCACAAACCTTATGAACTGCTTTAAAGTTCATGGACGTTTGTGACGGTAGACCCATCACAAACTTCTGTTTGCAAACCATGAACAGGGCAAAATTCATGACGAATTTGGCTTTGTGGTTCAGTTCATGCCTATTCCTACTGCTTGCTGTACAGGACAGTTCCACCATGGCTTGGGAGGAAACGTAAGAGCGCAACTAGGTATGGAAGCTATTGCTGCGGTATTCCCAAGATTTGGTCACCACTGTCTTCTCTGGGTAGGAGGCATTAAGCTTGAATATTCAGCACATTTGAGCAACTGGCAACACCCAGTCCCTGTGAATGATGGCTAACAAAGCTCTTCCTTAACGTTTGTTTAGCTTCAGAAACAAGATCAGGGAATTCAAAGCTCCAATATACGGGGTTGGATTTTGATGAGGAAAATTTCAAAAGCATCCCGACCCTTTGATCAGACTTTCTACTGACATCTTCTCATGCTGGACAAGCCACCCTTTCCCCATATCCAATAACACAGTCGTTATGCTGGCTAAGCATCTGGTTTCTTCTACTGTACTGCAAATCTGTGGATACTGCTGCATGGTGTTAACAAGCTCCACTCAATACAATGTCACTGTGTGTGAGTGTGTGTGTGTATTAAGTGCCATCAAGTCGCTTTCAACTTATGGCAACCCTATGAATTAACAACCTCCAAAGCATCAGGTCTTGCAAACTGAGGGCTTTTGTGGCTTCCTTGATTGAGTCCGTCCATCTCATGTTGGGTCCCCCTCTTTTCCTGCTGCCTTCAGCTTTATCTAGCATTATTGTCTTTTCCAGTGAGTCTTGTCTTCTTATAATGTGGCCAAAGTGCGGCAGCGTCAGTTTAGTCGTTTTAGCTGCCAGGGACTGTTCAGCCTTGATTTTATCAAGAACCCACCAAAATTACGCAGCATAATATTGAAGAAAAGCTGGGTGGAGGAGAAAGCGAAAGTGCTTGCTCTTTCTCTTTTTCTTTCGAGTCATTTTGAACAAGGCATTTGCATCTGCAGAAATAATTTTAGAGAGGAGCAAGGTCACTCAGAGACCATTCTAGATCTCTTGCTGACTACTTGGGTATGTGTCAAAAGAGTTTAATTTTGCACTGGGGAGTTTGATGGACTGCACTTCTTAAGAGGCTTAGGAGTACTGTACCAGCAACTAAAGGACTGTGGAGGGTTAATTCTTCACAGATCCAGGGAGCCTTGAGTGACAGGCTGTTCCAAGCAATCTGATTGGTTGGCATCAGCTGAGCAAAAAAAAAAAGTCTTGAGAGAGCTGGATGCTGAGGAGAATCAGTCAGATTCCTGCCTTAACTGAGAAGAGAAGTGTACCGAGACCCTCTGTGAATAGCCCTGACAGAAAAGGGGTTTAGTGCTGACAGAGTCAGATTTCAACCCTGATTGAATGCAGTCTGAATTCAGCATTAGCTGAGAGCAGTTTGAACACAGAGAGAGAACTGGGGGAGAGTTTGGCAAAGAAGTTTGGGTAGTAGAGAAGACTCCCATTCAGGCCAAAGGAAAGGGGATAGATCTTCTAGAGAGAGAAGAAGATTCCTACTCAGTCAAACAGGGAGAGTTATCTTTGAGGAGTACAGAATTCCCTGGTCTAGTGTGATTAGAAACTGCCTGTAGATACCTTAAAAGTCAGTGAACAGCTCAAGAAGAGTACTGGTATTCCAAGTGAAGGGATTTGGGTACTGGGAAGAGGGAGCCAGCCGTCTGGGCACCCAAAAAGTTGGTGATTACTCAAATTCAGTGAACTAGAGTGTATGGAGAAATACTGGAACAAAAGCTTCTCAATATAAAAATCTAAGTAACTCTGAATGAATAAAGAACCTCTAATTAGTCTGATATATAAGATCAATAGTCTGCACTTGTACTAGTTTTACCTCAGTAATTTCAACCCCTGATTTCACCTGACCTTTCCCTTTGATGTTAAATAAAACCTTTTGTTATTTTTTTAATTTTAAAAGCAGCTCAAGTGCCATTTTCAAGAGTTTAAGTTAAAGGGCGATCCTATCCCTTCCCTCAGGTTCCTGGGCTGAGGAAATAGCCAAAATATATCTTACTGACAGGGTGGAACAACCAAGGTTTCTTCAGGGGAGAAGAGAACATGTTACCTGGGCTGCTCAGTAAATGAAAAGCCAGAAAAATGGAGGAAAATCTATCCCCTGAGGGAAGAAAGTGGAAGGGGTCCATCATACGGAGCAAGTACCCCCCATATGTTCTCCATATTTATTTTACTGACTTTATTTATACCCCACCTTTCTCACCAATAGGAACCCAAAGGGGCTTACATCATTCTCCTTTTCTCCATTTTATCCTCACAAAAACCATGTAAAATAGATTAGGTGACTGTGTGTGACTAGCCCAAGATCACCCAGAAAGCTTCCATAGTACGAGTGGGGATTTGAACCTGGGTCTCCCAGACTGTAGTACAACACTTTGACCACTACATCACACTGGTTTTTAGATACCTACGAACATATATATGATTTGAGACGTTTGGCAAACGGCAAAAAACTATACAACTTTTAAATAAAAAAATAGACAACATATCTATTTCCCTTCATAGCCTGGACTGAAAATTATGCATGCTAAAATGTACAGGATTTTTTAGTGATAGCACCCCACAGAAACCTGCTTTTGTAAGAAAAATCAAAATATACCTCTTAGGTATTTTGCAATGCTTTTCATCTAAGAGCTGGCAGAAGGAAACTCCCCAATGAACACTGGCCTGCGTCTTTCCCTTTAACCAGCTGAGTGATCGGAGCTTTTAATATAGCTGTTCCAATTATTGTAAAAGTCATCTAGTACCTTATAACCACAAATATTGACAGTTTATTGCACAACACATTCATGACATTTGAAGGTCACATCATACATAATACATACTCTTTTATAAAAGTGTCTGGAACAAAGAGATACATGATCAGCAATTACCTCTTACTAGTTTTCTGTAGCAGTTTGGTTTCATTTAAAAGAAATGTATGTGTTGGTCCAAATGCATGAAGTCTCCTTAATTAACGCAGCACAGAAAATCATTATGAATAACTTTTAATCAGCCATATTTTGTCTGTTAGTCTATAAGACTCAAACAAAACAAAAATAGGGATCCTGTCCAACTCTCTAACCACATGTTGATGGGACGGCACCCTACGCGGGGGGGGGGGGAGATCCCCAACCAAGTCTTAATTGATTTCTTTAAAGACACAATCAAAGCCAAGGCTTAGCAGGAAGCCACAATGCTTGCCCTCAAAGGCCTATCTCCATATGGTTGTGATGACTGTCTGGGGAGAAAGGGGCAGGCGACCACATGCTCACGGGATAAATATTCTTTTCCCCTCAGCCTGCATGGCCTGTTAAGTTCTTTCTATCTACAGTTACACAGGGGTGATGTAAACATTGAGCTGGATCCAACCAGCTTCTTCTGTTGGTGAAAAAGGACAGCAGGATCTTTTTTTGGCCAACAAAAAAGACTATGCTGGGCATCATCGGACCTGCATGGACAAAAACTATGTGGATTGAGGATTGTGGTAAGGAAGGGGATTGGGTAAGTGAATGAAAAAGCTGGCTGGATCCAACCCAGTACTATTCTGGTTGATAAATGATGGGCTTCCACATCTTAAAACCATCACATGGCTCACCATTACACAAACATTTTACAGTAGCCTTCACACAGGGGTTGTAATATTTCAAACTGGCTTTTAGTGGCCAGACTTAGTATCTCAAATAAACATCAGGGATTGACATAAGAAAAATCCTGCCCCAACTTCTGCATTAAAACTTCTGCTTTTCTATCTGGGAATGCTTTTAATAAACCCTTAGGTGCTAATTAAGGATGGGCAGCAACTGGCTGACAAAGTAAAGTTTGTCATAAATTTTGGCTGGTTTGTGATTCACGAAGTAATGTTTGCAAACTAAAGAACTGCCAGAAATTTTCACAAATTTTGATACAGGTCATGGTGGTTCGTGAAGAACAGAAAGCCAGGGTTTAAACCCCTGCTTTTTCCTATTCAAGAAAAACAGCTGGACAGAAGCGAACTTGCTGCCACTCAGCTGTCTGGTTTAAATGACTGGGAGCCATTTAAAACACTGCATTCTGCTCCCTGCAAATAGCCATGGGGAGCAGAAAGCAGGGGTTTAAACTTTAAATGGCTCACAAACAGATACAAAACCGTTCAGTTTATGAATCAGCCTTCCAGTTTGTACTGGTTCATAGTCCGGTTTGTGGCTGAGTCACAACCCATGATCCAAACCGCAAAAATGTGGTTTGTGTCCATTCCTAGTGCTAATCAAAAGGACAGTATTATTGTGCAATGCAGGAAATAAAGAATATGTTGGAGAAAGTATAGAGTCTTACTTAGAAGCTTGGTGAGATGGACACAACGCCTCCCCTTTATGTTAAAGCTCAGTAGGTAAAGCCAAATACAATTTGTTGGAATCCCTAGTGGATTTCCCAGCTTTCTTTATAAAATCTTGTTACGATTAAAGAAAGGAATAAAGGATAAAGCTTTTTTTTAATGGGAGCATTCTACCAAACTTATTATTCAAGATACTGCATCTGATAGAAGAATATGACTGTAATTAATTCTGACTCAATTTAGCTTTCTTGGAAAGTGTGACTGAACAGCTATCACCTTTCTGAGGATGTCCATTTATAATCATCGAAAAGCGAATTTGGTTGCTACTGAAACAGCTCTTTGGAATTTAAGTCTGGCTGTCAATAAACTCATGCAAGCCTTCTGACAAGTGACGAGAAACCTCAAGCCTTCCAATTAACCCCCTATTCACATTTATTCTGAAATAAGGAAAGGTTGCAATGCTGTGTACCTCACCCCCCCAAAGTTCTTCTGCAAAGAAATTTAACATTTCCATGCAAGGCGTATGCCTGCCTTGGCAGTTACCCTTTCCCAAATTCTAGACTCACTTGGGGAGGCTTTGATCAACAGGTTGAATGGGAGGAAGCCACTCAATTATTGCCTAGATAGGACCTGATCTTCCCATCCTTCATCCAGATTGTTTATTTCATTTGGAGAAAATTCCAGCGAGAGAATCTCTCGCGGTGCAGAAGCTGTCCAAACGGATCATCTTTTTGTACTCCGAAGTGTTATTTGAAAGCAGGTGTTTGGGAACCAGATGGCCTTAAAGCCCATACCACTAGGGTTATAGCAGCTTCGGCAGCTTATCTGTGGCATATTCACATTGCTGTGATTTGCAGAGTGCCTACATGGAGCCTGATAAACACTTTAAAAACAAAAAAACAAAAAAAACAACCCACCAGCATTGCTCTCTTGATGCCAAGGCTAGATCAGACCCAATTTGGAAGAGCTGCCTTACAGAAGTCCCTCTTTAATTAAATCCTTGTTGTCTACTCCTGGGACATATTCCTACTCCTGATTAATCTCCAAAAGTGGGGAAGCCAATTCACAAGGGAAGCGAATGAGGTCATTCGCTCATCAACCATAATTTTCATGCACAAGGATTTGGTGAACCAATGGTCAGCTCTGACCCTATTCCCACTTCACCCCATGTCTGAGCAATTTTGAATGATGGAGTGGCAAAGGCAGAGGTGTGAAGGGCTCATGAATCCACTTATCATTTTTCGAAAGGGGGGGATCTGCACGCCTCCCTCCTTTGCAAGGAAATGGATTGAAGGTACAGGCATCTCACTGCATAGGTGATCTCCTTCCTTCACATATTGCTCTAAAAGCACGAAAGGATATCTGCATGTTGCTGCAACATTGCCCTTTTCTACTTCTATGGAATATTCAAAGCCATACTACGCTTTCAATAAGAAATGTTAAGGGGATGAATGGGGCTGGGTTGTGGTGCTACAGGTAGTCATGTGATTTATGATGCCACCCTCAGGGAGAGATTCCTATGAGAATAAAAAAACAGAGGTCATTTCGGGGGGGGAACGCGGGGGAACACAGTTCCCCCGGGTGAGGTATGGGGGGCGGGGCACATGACGAAGCCCCGCCCCTGCTTCCGGCCGCCCCGCTTCCTGCCCTCATTTAGCCAGGAGGAGGCAGGAGAAGAAGGTAAGTTGCTTCCTCCCTGCCTCTCCCCACCCCTGCCTGCCTGGGGCCGGGGAGGGCATTCACGGGGCTTCCTTGCACTCCCGCCGGCCTTGCAGGTCCACCGCCGGGCCCCTCATGGGGCTCGGCAGTGGAGCTGTAAGGCCGGCACCGGCGGCCGGGACCTTTGGGGGCGGGATGTGTGGCCTTATGACACATTTCCGGTGATGTCAGGAGGTGTGGCCTTATGACACACTTCTGGTGATGTCAGGGGTGTGGCATATGCTAATGAGTTATGCTAATGAGTTCCCCTAGCTCTTTTTCTACGAAATGACCCCTGATAAAAAATATTCAGAAAGCCCCAGATAGTCATAAGAACATAAGAACATAAGAGATGCCAATGTTGGATCAGGCCAAAGGCCCATCCAGTCCAACACTCTGTATCACACAGTGATAAAGGAACACTGAAAACAAGAACAAAACAGTTGTGTATGCCAATTAATGCCTTACATGTGAATCTGTTAAGCAACTTCTGCCTAAGCTGTTATACCGCCTCAACCACTAAGGGATCTGAAGGCCTTTTCAAAGTGGGAGGTAAGGTCAGCCAGTATTGATGCTTGTCCAAATGTTACACGCATCACGCTCAGCTGTATTTATTCATGTTGACGGATATACCTGATGAATTGATGTTAGTAACACAGGCCATGACAATATGCTATTACTAGACATCCTTCAAGTCCGGCAGCCAAAACAAACAAACACACACACACACAAAACCACAAACACGTAAAGGTTTGGTGTGGAAGGCAGCGAAGTTACTGATCAGGTAAGAAAACACTAGTAACATAGGACCCTCTGCGCAAGGAATAACTAGTAAACAATACTGAAATGTACTGAAACATTGAACAACATCACACTAATAGCGGCAGGATTTCCTGAAGACTACTAGGTTAGACCAGGTCTCGTGACTAGACCTGATCACCTGTATCCCCCCTACAAGTTATAATGCATTTGGAGGTTAAGCAAGATGCCCCAGGACGAAGAGAACGCTAGGGAATAATGCATGTGCAGCAATAGTCAATACGGTGGCACTTGTATACTCAGTATCACTTCCCTACAACATTTCTACTGTCCCACTGCACATTAATGAGATAGGTAACAAACTCTGTTGAGGTGAAGTTATTTGAGAGAGAAGTTAAATAACTGGATTAGAATTATGAATCTTGAAAGAGTCTAGCTCATCTGTACTGTCACATGAATTAGACTACACAGGGAGGGGACACCACGAATGGGTTTGGGGGTATAAAGATAGGTCAATCCACAAATAGCCTAAACAACACTGTGACATAGATTTCTAAGAACATCTACACTTTTCTACAGGGAACAAATTCTAAGTGAAAATGGATTGTGGTCTCTACATCTCTGAATTCAGATCACCTGTCCTATCTGTCTGTCCATCTGCCATCTATCTATCTAGCCCTGCTCATACGGCTATCGCTTTAGGCAGAAGTTAGAACCAAAAATTATTTTAAAAGACCTTACCCAGTAAATATTTCTCTTGTATTTGATTATTGTGCCTATGAATTTTGCCACCGAGAGGGTGACACAGTCCTTACTATCTGGATCACAAAAAATGTAAGATATTTCACTTGTTCCTAAATTTTAATAAATGTCCCTATGCAGTGGGGAATCCGTAACTAATCTTAAAGAGATTTAACTAAACTAATATTAACTAAACTAAACTAAACTTAAAGAGACATAAACTGCAAACATTCCCCCCAAATTGTACCATATCACTACATACTACCTTACTGCAATATGGTGCCAAAGATTGTATAGTGTTTCAACTCTCCCCCCCCCATATGTGTTTTTTTCAGAGTGATGAATTTAATTCAAATGACTCTTGGATGTTAGTCCCCCGTTAGAATGAACAATAAAGAACCAATCATTGCATTGTGCTGATGCTGTAGTTAAGGTAAGGGTGTAATATATCTTTCCCCTCAGTTTATATATCTAAAAGGTTGTGAGCTTCCAAAAACATAATGAAGTATATAGAAAACAGTAATTATGAAGTAGTGAGTGAGTACTACTCATTCATCACTGATATGCTGGTCAAACTGCCACAGTTCTGTGTTTAAGATGCACTGGGATGGCACTGGGGTCCATAAGACCCCGCGAGGAACCATCACTCAAGCAGTTCAACTTTGGTTTCAGCGGGCTGCTCTTGAACTGAAAGTGTATTATGATGAATAGTCTGTGTTAAGTCCACGTGTTAGGGGTGCCATTTTCCTTCCCCTACAGTGTCGATGGAGCCTACTAGCACAGTGGATTTTTTTTTTCACCACAAGTCCCCTGGCTTACACTTCCAGCAGCCGAAATCTGAGGATCCTAAGAAAAAACATATCCACGTGATGACTTTGGAAACAACCTGAAAGGAACTCTTTCAAGGCTAGCCTTCAGTGGCCTAGTGCAGCACCCCTAGGCTGGTGAGGGGGCAGCAACTGCCAGGGCTCAGGACTTCTGGTGGGGCCCACTGCCACTGACCTCCTACCCACATGCCTGTCCTGCCAGTGTGCCCTTCCCCCCATATGAAGAAGAGTTGGTTTTATATCCCACTCTTCACTACCCAAAGGAGTCTCGGAGTGGCTTACAACACCCTTCCTCTCCCCACAACAGACCCCCTGTGAGGCAGGTGGGGCTGAGAGAGTCCTGAGAGAACTGTGACTGACCCAAGGTCACCCAGCTGGCTTCATGTGGAGGAGCGGGGAATCAAACCGGGTTCTCCCAATTAGAGTCTACTGTTCTTAAATCACTCTACCACCCATGCTCCCTGACATGTGCACTGCCCAGCATCACCAAGGAAGGGTGTGCTGGTGGTAAAGAACAGTGACGTTTTTGGCAGCGACAGCAGTGGCACTTCCCAGACACACGCTGCCTGGAGAAAGACTGGGTGGAAGGGTTTGTAGGAAAAGGGAGGACACTTAGGTGGTGAACAGGAAGGGAGATGGGGGGGGGGGCTGGTGATGGGTAGAAAAGGGGAGGAGGCCCTTGACAGTACCAATAATTGTTTACCATGTGATGGCATTATTATTATTTTGTAAAGAATTTTGTCATACAGAAGACTGATTTGAAGAGATTTCTAGCATGTTCTTGTTTCTTTGTTAAAATTCACAGGTGGACTTCTCTGGAATCTCAGATACCTGGAAGTGCATAGCCATGGCATCCAAAGAGTATTTTGGACATCTTTATCCAGGGCTCTTTTTGTAGAAAAAGCCCAGCCGGAACTCATTAGCATAATAGGCCACACCCAACACCAGAAACTCATTCGTATATTAGACCACACCCCTGACAACACAGCTCATTAGCACATTAGGCCACACCCCCATGTTACCAGAAGTGTGGTTATCCAGCCACACCCACCTTTTGCTTGTTATTCTGTTTACCTTGTTTGTTGTCAAAACCCAGAGCCTTTTTTTTGTAGCAGGAACTCCTTTGCATGTTAGGCCACACACGCCTAATGTAGCCAATCCTAATGAGTTTCTGCTGTTGGGTGTGGCCTATTATGTTAATGAGTTCCTGCTGGGTGTGGCCAACTTGGGAGCCAGCCGGAACTCTGTTCCTGTGCGTTCCTGCCCAAAAATACCCCTGTTTATAACCTTGGCCATGCATAGCTCTCCAAAATTTGATGGAAGATCATTTGAACCAGAGCCTGAAAGAGAGAAATAATCCCATTTGGGATTAAAGTGGTGGTGGGGATCGACTCATCCTCACCAATACGTAGCTGGTATTTGTTGATCCACTAGCTAAAATACAAAAGAAAAGTTAATGTTTCATTGCTACTTTTCACCATAGTAAGGTCAAGAAGGTCATCTCCAAGAGCAAGTAGAAAGTCATAATAATTCATTAAAAAGGTCAGCAAGCTCAACTGCAGGAAGGTGGGACCAAAATAAAGGTCAGGAAGGTTACCTTCAGGTACATCATGAAGTTAACACCTCCAGGGCTGCAGACAAAAGAAGAAAAAGAGTAGGAGAAAGAGGAGATTTATACCCCACCCTTCACTCAGAGTGGTTTACAGACTCCTTTCCCTTCCCCTCTCTACAACAGACACCCTGTGTGGTAGGTGGGGCCGAGAGAGCTCTTTCCAGAATTGTCCTTGAGAGAACAGCTTTGACAGAACTATGGCTTTTCCAAGGTCATCCAGTCACTGCAAGTGGAGGAGTGAGAAATTAAACCTGGTTCTCCCAGATTAGAGTCTGCACACTTAACCACTATGGGGGGGGGGATCCTGGACAGTAGAGATAATTTTGAAACTGGTATCCTCCAGGTGTTATTTTTCTTGCCCTCCAGGGAAAAAAATTACATGACAGGATTTACCTCCTATTGTTTCCCCTTTATCAACCTACAACTGTAATATTTTGTGGTGATTTTAATGGCTTTTATGCCTTTCTGTGTCTCAGAAATATGGGGTCACTTTGACTCTCAGTAACTTTGGTGTTACAGCGCACTGATTAATACGGTGGCCTGTACTGACCTCAAATACCTTCCGAATTTCTCTCTACCTTACAATAACCATCAATTAAAACCATATTTTATACTGTAGTCAACGTCACATATATTTCATTGCATTTTTTTTTTAAACTAAGACTTAGAGTGTCATGCTAAGAACACTTTCTTGGGAGTATGCCCCACTGAATAAACTTAAAGGAGGATTCTGAGTAGACCTGTGTGGAATTGCTCTCTTTGCTGAGGTTTCTATGAGCTACGTAGTTGTAGTAAAACAGGAATTCTAAAGAAAAGTCAGAGATCAGTGGGTCTTCCCCACTATGCTGCAGCAGGATGATTCAGTGGCAGACCACATACTTGGCATGGAAAAGGTCCCAAATCCCATCCCTGGCATCTCGACTAAGATGCTGGAAAAGACCATTCGCTGCTTGTGACCCTGGATAGCCAACTGCCAGTTGGAGTAGACAACCCTTAACTAGACAGACTAATTGTCTGTTGCACCATAAGGTGACATCTTCTGTGTCGGCTGCTGCTTTAAAGCGCAGAACAAATAACTGTTTATCGTGTGACCACGATGTAAACGTAACAAGTTTACACTCTTACAAACCACATGCATTCTTTGAAGTAGGATGTATTTTCCCCCCTATTCTATAGCTATAATTCAGTGGTTATTCTTTTAAATTAAACCAAGGATCCACTAATGGCCAGCATGTGAAGTGTCAGATTAGGATACAGGAGACCCGGGTTCGAATCCCTACTCTGCTATGAAATCTCTCAGGCTGACCCTGGACCACTCACATGCTGGGTTCTTGTGAGGAGAAAATGAAGGAGGGGAGAATGATATGAGCATCGTTGTGGTCCCCGCTGGGGAGAAAGGTGAGGTATAAATTAGTAAAATGAAACAGTTACATAAATGAGGGGGAAAGTACCTTAATATAATGAGATGGGATTTACTCAAGGAATAACTATGCATAGGGTTCCACCGTAAGAAGGAGGAGGAGGAGGAGCAAAACTCAGTATTCGTATAGCCAATGTATACATGTACACTCATACTCAGTGTTGAAAACTCAGTGTCTCAGGAACCTATAGAACTTTAATTCCTTCACTCAGAACTATGATATGTCTTCCTTCACTTTCTTTTCCTTCGGCATCATTTGGCTTTGCAGGTCACCTATTCCCCTGCCCAGATATTTGTATAATTCACCATTATAATAAACTTTATTTCTGGTTTTGCCTCCATTTGGATCTTGCTTAGGACTGCCCACTCTGGGTTTGGAAATATCTGGAGATTTTTTTGGGGGGGCTGAGGAAGGTGGGGTGTGGGGAGGGGAGGGACTTTAATCGGGTATAATTATTATTATTATTATATATGCCATATAATGCCACAGTGGCTCAGAGATTAAGACACTGAGTTGCAGACCGGAAGGTCAGTAGCTCAGCAGTTCAAGACCCGAGTGCCACGTGACGGAGTGAGCTCCCGTCTCTGGCCCCAGCTCCTGTCAGCCGCCGCGGCAAACTGTTTTTTATTTTTGTGTACATGACAAATGCGCATGCTCCGGTGGGTGCGCATGCGCATCCACAGAGACTTGGACAAAAAAAAAACACCTTATTTGCAAGGGGACATGGGCGGGCGCCGGATGCCACCGGAAACGCGATCAGACGCCCGCCCTTGCCCCGCAGTTTCCGGAAACTAGTACCTCCAAGGTACTAGTTTTTTGCCACGCAGTTTCGGCTGGAAGCCTCGGTTGAGCCACGGGAGTGCTACGCTTCCCAGATGTGCTGGTGAGATCGCGCCCGGAAACTCCGCCTGTTTTCCGTCTCACTTGTGTGGCTTCTGTTACGTGTGACCGCAGCCAATGTATACTATGCAAATCAGTAACTCAAAAATACAAAATAATGGAACGAATTGTCCAAATACCTAAATAACATTCAGAAACAGTCCAAGTAAAATTTCTCAAACATTGGAAAGTCCAAACATCAAAGGAAGGACTTTTCACTGTTTGAGAAATTTGACTAGGACTATTTCAGAATGTTACTTATGTATTTGGACCATGTGTTCCATTCTTTTGTATTTTTGAGTTACTGATTTGCATAGTATACATTGGCTGCGGTCACACGTAACAGAAGCCACACAAGTGAGACGGAAAACAGGCGGAGTTTCCGGGCGCGATCTCACCAGCACATCTGGGAAGCGTAGCACTCCCGTGGCTCAACCGAGGCTTCCAGCCGAAACTGCGTGGCAAAAAACTAGTACCTTGGAGGTACTAGTTTCCGGAAACTGCGGGGCAAGGGCAGGCGTCTGATCGCGTTTCCAGTGGCATCCGGCGCCCGCCCATGTCCCCTTGCAAATAAGGTGTGGTTTTTTTGTCCAAGTCTCTGTGGATGCGCACGCGCACCCAACGGAGCATGCGCATTTGTCATGTACACAAAAATAATAAACAGTTTGCCGCGGCGCGCGCTTCTTCGTTGTGCGCCGGCTTGTCCTGTGATCGGCACCTCTCCCTTACCATGGAACCTCCACGGTACCGCCACAGGACCTCCACAGGAGGTCTGATCACGTAACTGCACAGTAGTTTGCCCCAGGGCAAACAGCCACGCTTCTCCTCTGCAGTTTCCTGCCCGTGTGACCGGGGCCAGTATATATTTTTGATAAACTACGCAACTTATATAAGTTCATATCATTATATTGCCTGTTGAACGTTTTTCGTTATTTTTGCACAGGTTTC
>NW_015168057.1:663710-663885 GCF_001447785.1 Gekko japonicus
ACTTATGGCGGCACAAACCACCATCGAAGCGGCCTGGAAGTCACCCAAGTCTCCAAGTTTAGAAGCCTGGAGAAATAAAGTGTGGGAACAATTCCTGATGGATAAGATAAGTGACACTTTTAAATGTAGCTCAAACGAATCTTTGTACAACGAAATCACTCTTTGAGCGCACCTG
>NW_015168057.1:665110-665240 GCF_001447785.1 Gekko japonicus
CAGGTCCAATAAAACAGAGCTGTACTGTCAGGCTTTGGGTGATGGTTGCGAGTGTCCAATTATTTATATATCTAATTCCCAACATGCCCCCTCCGTGCGGATATCTAAATTCGCACATTGGGGGCACTTG
>NW_015168057.1:665438-665645 GCF_001447785.1 Gekko japonicus
TCACTCGGGCCTCACCGCCGGGGCCTGGGGGGGTGGAGATCAGCGGGCCCGGTGCCTGGGAGCCGCTCAGGCCTTGCTACTGGTGCCGGGGGGGGGAGGCTTACCTGCAGCCGCTTCCTCTTCAATGCGGAGCTGCTTCTGCAGGCCAGGAAACTTTAGGAATACTCCCCCCCCCCCCCCCGGCCCGCGCGTGGCGCGGGCTGCTTC
>NW_015168057.1:665714-674108 GCF_001447785.1 Gekko japonicus
CCAACTTCAATCAGCCCATCAGGTGAAGACCCATAGTTTGGTCTACGGCCTAGTGGCTCCAGTTTTGTTACTACTATACCGAACTGCTGTGCCATCTGTCTTGTTTATACTTTTGTTTTAATCTGTTTTAACTTTTATTGTGGAAGATTTATTATGAAATGTTTTAATTCTTATTGTGAAATGTTTAAACTCCTGTTGTCATCTGCTCTGAGCCTGCTTGCAGGGAGGACGGAATACAAGCCGAAATTAATAAAATAAATAAATGCTTCCCAGAAACCTTGCAATACCACATTTGAGCAGATACTCAAGCCGGTTAAGCAGGCATGGGCAATCATTTTAATTTCTTTATAATTTATACATTAGTTGGATGTGATTCATTTTAATTTCTTTATAATTTATACATAAATTGGATGTTCTGGTTTTAATCCTTGCAACCATTATCGCCAATGCCAAGTCCTTAAGAAATGAAGGAATATAAATAAAACCAAATAAATAAATCCCTCAGTCTGTGCTGGGCCAAATCAGACACTCTTGCCAGTGCAACAATACCCACAATCACATATGTACAGACACTCAGTGCAACTTCGGCTCTGGCCAACGTAGATTATTCACACACTTTGTCATTTTTGGGAATGGAAACTGTATAGGAGACCTCTTCAAGAGATGCTTAGGGATCCTCATTTCCCCACTATTTTGATATCTGCATTTTGTCACAGTTCTCGGGGCCAAACTGGACGGATACAGCATCCTTGAGTCTGCCACAGAGCCGTGACACCATTTTACAGCTTGGCTTTTAACTTTTCAAAACACCCTGGGGGTTTGATCCTACTGGGCTATTTTGGCTCTTGGAAACAGTGCAGAGGGCAGAGACAGGAACCCCTCACCTCCCCAGCAGGCCACCCGTGTCATTTCGAAAAGGTTTTTTAAAAAGCTGTAAGATGGTGCTGAATCCTTGTAGTGGACTCAGGGATGTGGTATCATCTAGTTAGTCTCTACTGTTAATTCATGCCTTTTCACCGCCTCTACTTTCCAGCTGTGCCTGTGCTCGTCAAGAACACACTGCAAAAAAAGCAATTGTGATGTGGTTGTTCCAAGAGTGTTTTTGTGTGGTGTTTTGCCAACTCACGGGAGTGCATGTATACATAACTAAAACTTCACATTATATATATGGGCCCTGACCTGGATAGCCCAGGCAAGGCTGATCTCATCAAAACTCAGAAACTAAGCAGAGTCGACTCTGGCAAGTACTTGGATGGGAGACCTCCTTGAAATACCAGAGAGGCGGGGGCAGGCTTTATTCTGAATATCCTGCAGGCTCCCAGTAAGGGGTCAGTCACCAGAGGTTACTGTGACTTTCAAGGTGCACAGACACTCTCATGCACACACGCACACATTAAGAATACAAAAAAACCCCTCTATGAGATATATTTAATAACATTAGATTTTTTTTTGCAGTGTTTTATCAATGCATACATGTGGATAGCAGGGGAAGCTGTTAATTATCGGAAGGAACCAAAATTTTAGAAATTCTTAATACTTAAATTGATTAAAGATGAATGAAACATGGTGCCGAACATCCCTGCTGGAGTCCAGTATGTTTTGGATTTCAAACCTGTCTTTGTGGAAAACAATCATTCAATCCCTACACAAAGATAAATTGTCTAGACTGTGGCCTTATTACTGTAACTTGCAACTCTCCCTCTCAAAAACTTTAGCTCATGCGCATGGGGCTTCCACTAAACGACAAAATAAATTTTAATATGGACCACAAAACATTTGAAAATACCGATACACGAAGACATACAGAAACATCGTTAAATGAACTTGTATTTTAAGAGACGCTTATAAATAGACACTTTGCCTGAGAAAGCAAACAGTAAAAATCAAATTGTACCAAAACATAGTGTTAGATCTTGTTTCATTAGGAATTCATGGACCTGATGGCTTTTTATGGTTTGTATATAAATGAAAACCTTGCATCATCACTTTTAATATAGATAAGACCACAGTGCGTGTATCCAGAAATCCCCCACCATAGTAAACAAGCAGGCTCTAACAAAATATATGGCCTACAGTAACTTTTCTAACCAGGTTATAGCCCATCTTCCCATTTCAACTGGAATGTTCATTCTTAGCAAAGTCCTGCGGGATTCAGCTCTGAAGTGTTGTCTATTGCGGGGTCTCCAATGTGGTGCTTGTGGGGGTCATGGCACCCACCGGCACCTTTGCTGGAGCCCACCAAATGTTTTGAGAAAGTGGACAGGGACAGGTTGGACTATTGGCCATTGGCGATTTGATTGGCTGTGTATTTTTTTTAAAAAAATGTTGCTTTGGCAGCAGCTGTCACCACAGCACAAGATGGCAGCCTTTTGGTGGCTGGCTGTGCCTCCCGCAGGAGCCATTTTGTGGCTGTGCCCACCACACTGTCAAAATTCGAAAGGTGACCACAGGCTCAAAAGCTCTGGAGCATCACTCACTCTTTTCTTAACCCCGCTATATACACTCCCCCTTTCTGAAATTAAAAGCAATAAAATCCTCTCCTTTTTAGGAGAGTTTACATACAAAAAAAAAAGCTCTGGGAACCCCTGGTCTATTGTTTAGATCCATAAGAGGGCAGACAGCCCATTTGGTGTAGTGGTTAAAAGTGGCAGACTGTAATCTGGGAGAACTGGGTTTGATTCCCCACTCCTCCACATGCAGACAGCTGGGTGACCCTAGGTCAGTCACAGTTCTCTCCGAGCTGTTCTCTCAAGAGCAGTTCTCTCAGAGCTCTCTCAGCCCCACCTACCTCACAGGGTGTCTGTTGTGGGGAGGGAAAGGGAAGGAGATTGTAAACTGCTCTGAGATTCCGAGTGAACGGCAGGGTATAAATCCAACTCTTCTTCTTCCTCCTCCTCCTCCTCCTCCTCCTCCTGGTTGCTGCTTCTGGTTCTCTCCACTCCCACCACTTCCATGCACCATTTTACATTCCTACGGCAAAGACAGCACCTGAACTCAGGTGTACCATGTCTGCACATGCATAGATGCCACCAGCAAGTCTTTGGGGGGATAGCGAGCTACCTGAAAATTAGATTTTTGTACATACAGTTTTTCTGCAAAGCTGGAGATACCTTTGGGTTTGTAGAAGCCTAATTAGTCCTGATGTGTGGATTTTGCCTGGGGGAGGGGGGAGTGCAACCAGAGCTGGATTTATGGCAAACTAACTCAACTACACTTTAGGGCCTCAGATTATGAGGGTCTTCGAAATACAATAATAATAGTAATTGTGTGCCGTCGAGTTGCAACTGACTCAAGGCAACCTCAGGACCAGGGGGTTTTTGAGACAAGAGATAAGCAGAGGTAGTTTGCCATTGCCTGCCTCTGTGCAGTGACCCTCAACTTCCTTGGTGGTCTCCTATCCAAGTTCTAATCATGGCCGACTCAGCTTAGTTTCCAAGCTCTCAGAGATGACACCAGTTAAGAGACTTCTGAAATTTAACGCAATTTAAGGTCTCAAGGATATCTTAATCTGGACCTAAGACTAACACTCAGAGCTAAATATAGTGATGTTCTAAATAAGAACAGAATTATTTCTGACAGTTATTAATGAACCCTGCATTCTAGTTTTATTCTCCCAGACTGCAAGAGGCGGGAAGGGCAGCAAGAGAAGAGTGCAACTCTGCAGATATGTAGTTGATAGGGACCTCTGGATGGTTATCCCTGTCCTATGGATAGCTAGACCATCCCTAATATTTCTGGAGGTGTTAGTTAATCTGATGGCCAAAATGGTATTCCAGAACTCACAGGCTAATTCAGCACTAATATGTCCTGTGCCAAGCTCACCAAGCATTTGCAATTCACTGCCACAGGAAGTGGCGGCGGCGACAATCATAGACAGCTACAAGAGGGGATTGGAAAAAACATATGGAGCAGAGGTCCATGAGTGGCTATTAGACACAAGGTATAGACAGAACACTCTGTCTGGGGCAGTGATGCTCTGTATTGTTGGTGCTTGGAGGGCAACAGTGGGAGGGCTTCTGGAGTTCAGGCCCCACTGGTGGACCTTCTGATGACACCTGGCTTTTGGCCACTGTATGACACAGAATGTTGGGCTAGATGGGCCATTGGCCTGATCCAACATGGCTTCTCTTATGTTTAACAACAACAACAACAGTAATAAGTCTATTTTGATGTTGCTGGAATTGCCTCTAGCTGAAGCTTGTTTAAACTGGTTTGGGAAACAACAGGTACAACTGTCCTGGAGTCTTCTGGGTAATCATGGAGGTACCATCAAGGTGGCTTTCATGGTCAGAATGGCAGCATGCATCTGCACATCTTTTTTCAGAACCACGAAAGAACCCAAAGCATAATGCAAAAATGATAAAGGGGCACAGATTTTTTTTGGGGGGGGGGGGCTTTTAAATATGGTAAACAGCCATGTTGGATTGGTGCAAGCAGATGTTGTTTTTGCCTCTACGTGTGACTAGAAGAAGCTATGGCTATGACTCATTTCATATTATCCATTACTTAATCCTTGTCTTCAGAGCTTAAGGAACTTTGAAAATGCAGTATTATTGCTTCAGTCTGTTTGGTTTAGGGCAACCAAAATGGAAATGTCTTGGATCCAGCAATGCACAAGCAGAAACATAAAAAGACTTTGCCCAGTTCCACATGCACAACACTATGCACTTTCCTCCTTATATATTGGTGGTGGAAAGTGCCATCAAGCCTGCCTCTGTGCAGCAACCCTGGATATCCTTGGCGGTCTCCCATCCAAATATTAACTAGGGCCAGGGCTATTTTTGGGCAGGAACCACAGGAACGGAGTTCCGGCTGGCTTCAGAGCTGGCCACGCCCACGCCTATTATGTTAATGAGTTCCTGCTGGGCTTTTTCTACAAAAAAAGCCCTGAGTAGGGCTGACCCTGCTTAGCTTCTGAGGTCTGACAAGATCAAGCTAGCCATCTGGGTCAGGGCCCTTTAATGTTACAACACCCCCAAAATTGGTTGCACAACATCATGCAGAAGCAGAAACACAAGTGGGAATACAATAAGTCTCATTTGGTGCAAATACTACCATGATGGTTTCCTTGCATTTCTGCTTGTGCAAGAACTCTAGCCCAAGGGAAATGTTGCACTGGACCCAACCCCATATATACAATGCAAGCCAACATAGTGTAGTGGTTAGAGTAAGAAATTTGGCTCCAAATTGCATGAGAATATACTGTTCTTGGATCAGGAGAGAATGACACAAAATTGAAGACACAAGCATATGACCAGGCAGAAGGTATTTGAAAATGAGGCCTCTGTATTTTATCCTTGCCTTGAGTTATTAAAATTTCTTATGAAATCATTTTCATTGGTCCTATTTTTCAGTTTTTATTGTATTACTTGAAGCTAGTGTGCAATATGTATGTTTGACCACTGAGGAAGGCCAAACTGGCTGAAATGTGCACAGTCTTGGCCACATATGTTTTCTGATTTTATCCTGTTTTGGGGCTACTATTGGGCCTATACCTGTTTTTATCTAATTTGTAATAAATACATGCATTTCAATATATCTGATAATATTTATGTTATATGTTTTTAACTGATAGTATTTGGCCCTTATATTTGTGGTAATTAACCTTTTGATTTCTTAATTCAACTTGTTTGGGTTAAGTTTTTCTTACCCACTTTTTGTTCCGGGAGTAGTTAGAGTGGAGGAGGAGGAGGAGGAAGAAGAAGAAGAAGAAGAAGAAAAGAGATTGGATTTATACCCTGCCCTTCACCACCCAAAGGTGTCTCAGAGCGGCTTACAAACTCCTTTCCCTTCCCCTCTCCACAACAGACACCCTGTGAGGTAGGTGGGGCTGGGAGAGCTCTGATAGAAACTACTCTTTTTTCAAGAACAGCTCTTATCAGAGCTACGGCTTGCCAAAGGCCATCCAGCCAGGTGTAAGTGGAGGAGCTGGGAATCAAACCCGGTTCTCCCAGAGTAGAGTCTGTGCATTTAACCGCTACACCAAACTGACAACGAGCTGGAAGACCCTGGTTTGAATCCCACTCTGCCATGGAAGCTTGGTTAGTGACCTTAAGACAGCATACCTCCTCAGCCTAACCTACCTCACAGGGTTGTTGTGAGAATAAAATGGAGGAGGTGATGTGAGCCATTTTGGGACCCCACTAGGGAGAAAGGCAGGGTATGAATGAAGGAAATATATAAATGAAATACAATACAATGTACACCTGTGCAGAATAGAAGATTCGTACTCTGCTTCTAACCAGTTGCACATCTGTATATATTCGCCCCCATGTGATAGTTTAAAAATCAAGAAATCTAGGCTTTGGGGGTTCAAGATTCACAGAGGGAATTTCTGCCTCCCTTTACCCATTAATTAACGTTTCTAAAGAGCCTGGCAGTCCCTGGGCACTGGTGCTGCATGGGTGTCAAACTCTATTAAATAAAGCAGAAAGTAAAATGTCCTATTAAATAGATACTGCCCTAAATTCTGGTAAAACTTAGAGCAATAATGTAAAAAGCTGGTTATGTGCTTACATTAAAACCCAGATTTTAAAGCATTAGCACATCGCCAGTGCGCTCCTGCTTGGCATGTGTTTTATGCCCAATACCCTGCTCTGGCACATTAACAATCTGTGTATCCATTCATCAGCAGTACATTTTGAATTGTATATTTATGGCACAGTGCACTTTTCATCGCTGAAAATTAATGAACATGCCTCTCTCATAACAAACAAGCACCTGTGCCGCATAGTTAGTAATCGGAAACAGATTTATTTTTATTAGAGTATATGTGGGCAAAAAAAAAAAATCTCCCTTTTTTGAAAAAAAAAATATGGTACGCTCGTCGCTTGATTATAAGGGCACCGTCTGCCAATGGATCTCTTTTGTTGCACAAATTCCTGCTTATAATTTCCGCCCGTAATATTTTGCATTTGAGATTTAATGATAATGTCTTCATATAGGACATAATCATTCCTTTACTTGTCTTGACAAATCAAGTCCTGAGAGGCTGCCAACTACTGTTGAAGCAGGATGGGAAATCTACAAGTAACGAGGAAGAGCAGACGTATCGAACCATTCTGAGGTAACCAGGTTTTCTGTGGCCTGATTCCTACGGGCAGGCCAGGACCACAGAAGCCACCGAGAAACGCGATCCTACGGCAAACCATTTGAGTCAAACAGCTCCAACCCGGTTTTGGCAATTTTAACTAAGCCATCCCAAATCCTCTATTTTATTCACTATCAGGTTTAATTCCCATTCAGACAATTTCTATTAACTTGATTTCACACAATTACAGAACCACCGTGGGGGGGGGGGATACGATCAGAAGCCTGGGTCAGATCGGTAATGAGCAAAGCCTCTTTTTGAGGCAAAGTTTCCAGGATGAAACTCTGACAGCCATCTCTTGGACCTCCGCTCATCTTTAAAAGCTAAACCACAGTCCTGTGGGTCCTGATTCGGATCGGGGCCACACAGGGGCAGAAGAGAGCCCGATTTACTCCCCGTCACGGTTTTGCTAACCAAGACTTCCTGCACGCACACTGAGGAAAAACAGATGGCCAGTAATCTTTATTTCTTTAAAGGGTTATAACAGCACAGGGAGCTGGTTTTACGATACTTAAGACATTTCCACCCTACCTTCCTCCAACACCCCCATCTTCAAAAGTGGAGTCAATCTGGCTTATAACAACAATAGAGCCCAAACTAAAATCCCAATCAAACCCCCCAAATGATATTCAAATTGGCACATTCAACAATGCAACTTGGCAAAACCCAAACATCAATTAAAAGCCTTAGAAAAGAACACTGCCTTGCACTCCCTCTGAAGATCTGCAAGGAGAATACTCTCCATACCTCCTCGGTAACCAGATCTACCGACTGGGGGCAATGACCAGGAAAGCCAGCAGACTAATGGACAGACCTGGGGAAGACGGGGTAGGCAAAATAAATGTCTTAACTGCATTAACTGGTGTGCAGGTTTATATGAAGCTGCCTTAATAAAAGGAGGAGGAGGAGGAGGAGGAGGAGGAGGAGATTGGATTTATACCCCGCCCTTCACTCGGAGTCTCAGAGCGGCTTACAAACTCCTTTCCCTTCCCCTCCCCACAACAGACACCTTGTGAGGTAGGCGGGGCTGAGAGAGCTCTGAGAGAACAGCCTTGACAGAACTGTGGCTTGCCCAAGGTGGGGAATCAAACCCAGTTCTCCCAGATTACAGTCCACGCACTTCACCACTGCACCAAACTGGGTCTGAATCAGACCATTGGTCCATCATTAGGGTTGCTAGTTCCTGGCTGGAAAACATCTGGAAATTTTGGGAGTGGAGCCTGGGAGGGTGTAGGGTTGCCAAGTGTATCTTCGCCGGGAGCGGGGGGCTCCCGGCCAGCGGCCGGTGCATGCACGCGCGCGCC
>NW_015168057.1:674333-677048 GCF_001447785.1 Gekko japonicus
ACTTGGCAGCCCTAGGAGGGTGGGGTTTTGGGACAGGATTGACTTTAGCAGGGTATAATGCCATAGAGTTCACCCTCCAAAGCAGCCATCTTCTCCAGAGGAACTGATCTTGGTCATCTGCAGATCAATTGTAATAGTGGGAGATCTTCAGGTGCCAACCGGAGGCTGGCAGGCCTATCCATCCAGGTCAGTAATTGTCTACTCTGACTGGCAGTGGCTCTCTCCAGGGTTTTGGGCAGAGCTCGTTCTTCACCTACTACTTGATCCTTTTAACCAGGGATGCTGGGGACTGAAACCCGGGACCTTCAGCATGCCAAACCGACAGTCCACCACTAAACCACGGTGATATGGGCCTTCAGACGCAGGATGTAGGCCCCAGGTTGTGGGCAGCTTTAAAGTTCAGAGTCCAAATCTTAAACTGTGCCTGGAAAATGCACAGACAGAAGCAATTTTTGTTCAATGCAGATGGGACAAGCAAAAGGTCCATCACGTTTTGTGCTTACTGTTCTCCGTTCTCCATAAAGAATGTTATGTTATACAATAGCAAGGTGCGTATACACAGTGGGTCTAGGATTCTACCCTGTGTCGGGAGCTCCCAGATCTCCTCAGTTCCTGCAGGTGTGGTGCTACACATCGGGATACACATCGGTTCCCCCAACAGGTCCACGAGCAACCTTTTGAGATTGCTGCAGGCTGGGAAAATGGAGCAGTGGGAAGGCTGAAATCCCTTCTCCTGATCCTAATTGGGCACCATGCATGCAGTAAGTGAGGTGAATTCACAACTCCCATGTGACTGTGAGACCTCTGCTGGATCATGAGAGCTGACGCAGCAGATGTAAATGGGAGAAAGGGAGAAGTTGTAAAGCTGTGCAATGTCAGAAGGGTTAAATTTTATGTCTTAATCGCAAAATCAGGATCTTTGGATGCATAAATCTGGTGACTGGAGCTGTGAATGGGCAGGCCAGATCTTTCAAGAAACCTGAAAAAGGTCTCTTGGTTTATAGCAAAACGTAAATTTAAAAACAACAACAACAACACTGGGCAGGTTTAAGACTCAAAAAAATGATAGCAGGAGTGTTTGTACCTTTAAGCAACAGATTCCATCAGTTGCTGTTGCTAAGCAAACCATAGCATTCCAAGCTTGGTTCTGTCAGTAAAAGGCAGGGGGAGGGCCCTTTCGAGCCCTATTTGGTCTTTGAGGAAGAACTCATTGAGGCCAAGCCTGGCTAGGGTTGCCAGCTCCAGGTTGGGAAATTCCTGGTGATTCTGTGATGGTCTGAAGAGTACAGGGTTTTTGGACTCAAACTCTTCCATTTTCCTGTAAGTCAGGGGTGTAAAACATAAGGCCCGGGGGCCAGAACTGGCCAATCCAGGGCTCTCATGCAGCCCACAAGCAACTGGTGCAAGGGAGGGAGTACGGGGGGGAGAGTGGGGGGGAGCCAGTCCATTGTGGCTTCAGCACGGCAGAACAACCTTGTCTGCAGCAGTCAAGGATCATGGGAGCATCTGCCCAGCACTGTGCTGCTGCCTCTCCAGTCTGCCTATGTGGGTTTTCCTCTGCACCCCCCTCGCTAGGGCTGCCAAGTCTCGTTGAATCGTGGCGGGGGATTGTCATTCTTTACATGAGCTCTGCCGCGGGGGACAGCAACAGGCGTTGCACCGCCGTCGCCAGGATGTGACGCTACGAGTTGCTCTGGCAACGGGGCTGTTTGGAGTCCCATTGCCAGGGCGACGCGTAGCGTCCCATCCTGGCGACGGCGGTGCAACGCCTGTTGCCGTCCCCCACGGCAGAGCTCCTGTAAAGAATGACAATCCCCCGCCGCAATTCAACGAGACTTGGCAGCCCTACCCCTCACTAGGAGATTTTGCCTGTGGAGGGCAGGTTTTGGGGAGGGGAGGGACCTCAGTGGGTCATCATGCCACACGCACCACCTCCGAAGCAGCCACTTTCTCCAGTGAAACTGATCTCTCTAGTCTGGTCAGTGGTGATTCCTAGAGATCTCCATGCCCCCGCCTGGAGGTTGGCAAGCCTGTTTAAAGAGGAAAACCTGAAAACGGGCCCCAAAGCAAGCAAACAAAAATAATGTTACAGTAGACTGACACAATCATTGACACAAAGAAAACGGAACGTTCCCCCTGAACAGAATAGTCATTCTGTTGCGTACGGACCGGCCCCCATGTTCTACAGGGGAACTGATCTCTGGAGTCTGGGCATTAGCTGTAATTCTGGGGGGGTCCCCAGGTTCCACCTGGAGGATGGCAACTCTAGGTCATCCCCTTTCCACCATGGACTCTACAAGAGGAAACCCCCGTTGAATGGGGAGGAGGTGCCATATATATTTAAAAAAACATGTTTAAAGTGTTCAGGTTTCATTTTATTGCCTTTAGCCACAGGCCATTACAATGACAGAACAATATAACAGTAACATCTATATACACTTCTAAAACCAGAAGAATTAAAAACGAAGTTATACTTTTAAAGTGTTATCTTAAATAATCAGGACCCAACGCAAAGACCACGAAGCGTTAGCAGCAATGAGATAACTCAGAAAGCAACAGCAACAGATTAGTGTGGCTATTTATTACTCTGGGCCATATGTGTATATGAAACAAATATATAACCTTACTAACCCTGCCCACTTTACTGGCAATAGGCACTATGACAAGCGTCTCTGTTTATATTCCTCAATCTTGCCAGCCAGGTCATAAATAAAA